>NW_007727810.1:354359-357805 GCF_000696425.1 Galeopterus variegatus | reverse complement strand
TCTATTCCAAATATAAAATCCTTAAATAATTCTGTGTCAATTGTATATCCTATTTTGTTTTTACAAAAAATTAATCTTTTGTGCCGATTAAATCTTGACTTAATTTATATTGCGTGAGTGAACTGCTGGCGTGCAGAAAGCTATTAACTCAAAGTATGGTGCTTTGACATGCTGAAATAAAGAAGCAGCCTGGAAGTCTCTCTGACCCCACCCCTACCCCCCATCTTCTGCCACTCTCCAAAGAACATGATGAAGCTCTTCTCTTATCTGCCTAAAGTCCAGACCTGCCAAAGAAAAAGACAATTACCTCTGGTCCTTTCATTAACTTAACTCATATCACAGGAAGGAAGACTGGAGTCTGTCAATGCACCTGGACAAACTTTTGTTACAGACCATTGTCTTCTATTTTGGTCTCATCAGTATTTTGAAGAGAATCATTTACTAGTCATTGCCTGCTCTGCAGGTCAAGTAGACTTTGTCCCAGGCTATTGTATGTTCTCCAGGCCCATTGAACCCCCCAAGAATCATTTACTCCTATACCAGCATCTCCCCTCTCCCTGTGAAGATGGGTATATAAGCTCTGTACCTCACTGGAAAATTGGGACATTACTCTCTTGTGATTCCTCATGCATTGTATCCTCCCCAAATGTTAAAACAATAAAATTTGTTATGCCTTTTCTTCATATTAATCTCTGCTTATTTCAATTTTTCATAGAAAGTTTAGAGGTTTGAAAAGGAAGTTTTCCCTTGACTTCCACAGAACTATCTTAATGTTCTACTAAATATTTGAAATTTAATGTGATAATTATCTCCTACTGTATATTTGTTTCATAATTCATAATCTTTGAGATTCCAATTGATATTGATTATATGTCTCATTATAATTTATTAGATCTTTTCAAGATAGTGAATTGTAGCAGCCATAAAATACTGTATATAGCCTTATTTATTTCAAGGACATTTTTCTGATGCAGAACGGAATGACAGCAAGTGAAGACAAGAAAAATTTTAGAGAGTACTATTTAGTTTTGTGAACTTCATTCCTTGAGTGGTACAGGCAAAATGACTGTCTAGGGTGGAACAAATACAATGAATTAGGAAAGGTGTCTTAGTCTTTAGGATTCTTTACTAAATGGTTTCTTTAATCATTAAATACTGACCTAGACTTGGAAGCAAGTTAATGAAATCTAGCTGGAAATCTATCGCACTTGACCAAGACAGCCTTCCCCTTCCCCTCAGACTCACTGAGCTTTAAACAGGCTACTTCCTGATTCTTGACTCCTGACTTCCGTTTCTCATAGAGCGTTTACTTTAGATAATTTGCAATTGCCAATTTTTTCTCTTACCCTTTGAGATGTAAATCTTTTTAAAAACCTCTTGCTGTTTTACAACCCAGAACTGTATTCCTCAAGGACTGGGAGCCATCTATTTGAAATGTAAATATCACGGAAGATAGCACCCCTATTTCACACTTTCTGCAGGAGAATTAGAAGCCTTAATCCAGGTTGTAAAACTGCCTCTTGTCATGAAGATGGGAGAAAGTTTATTTTTCTTTTGGGTAAAGCCAAATAGCAAACACAGATGGCCTATGATCTTCCCAGCCCATTTCTTAAAACTCTCCCATCTTTTGTTCAGGCTGAGTTCTGATGTTTCTCCACTATTGTAATAGCCTGAAGAACATCTCCCTTGCTTGTTTAACTTTATCCAGTGACAATTTTGCTTTGACACTTTCTAAGATAAAACTTATCCATGAATATCATAAAAGGAGGTGGAAAAACTTTCTTCAAATTATAATATATACCATTAAAATTAGGTATAATAAAGCATTTTTAGCTCAGGGTGAAGATAACGCACATTTTAAGCATAGGTATTTGCCTACCCATTTACTAAATATTGTACTAAAATGAAATTTGAAGGTTCAGAGAGAAACTCTTAATAACATAGAGAAGATAGTGACTGGGTTTGGGGGTGTGTGATGTTAGTCAACATTTTTTTAAGAGAATTAATCACATTTAATAAAGAGTATAGATAGAAAGTCAATTCGGAGAACTCCAAAGCTGAGATTCCTGAAATATATGTTGGGCATCTCTAGACTACACAATGGTCAATGTGCCCAGTGCAAGGAATGTTGATGGGGTTCTGTGCTCAGATCAGAAATGACTGCAGGAGACTGAGGTGAGAAGCAGGTCTAGACAGTGAGAGGCCATGGAAGACCACGGACCCAGGCAACTGAATCATTCTGCTCTTCCATCCTCCTCCCATCCCCAGGCAGAACACAGGATATAAGCAAAGACTGGGAAAAATGAAGATATCTTTTCTCTGAACTGAAAAACAAAAATCAACCAATTCACCCGATATGCAAACAGGAAAATAACCTTTTTGGAGTGTCTGCAGGTCTTAAGAGAATCCTATCTGTGGGCTGCCTACTTTGCTTCACACAGCTCCTGCTCAGAATTCCTGCTCCCAGGAGAAACTTAGATGGAAAGGAGTTCTTTCCATACAATGGCGAAGGGCAAAATGCACTCATCCATTTTTAGAATAAATGGACAATTAAGGACCACCAATATGACAAAAGAACTAACAGCATAAAAATTAAAACAACTAATAAAAAATTACCTTCCTTTAAAAAATCTATACAAACTAATCATCCAAATATGAAAACAAACAATTAGTAGAATATAAGCAAAGGGAAACCATTATCTGTATTTTACTGTTTAGTTCTTTGTTTCTTTTGCTGACTCTCATGGAAATTTTGTTCACTTGCTGGCAGTAAATAATGATGATGATGATGATGATGATGATGATGATGATGATGATGGTTCTCCTTCTGGGTGAGCTATTTTTTTGGGGGGGTGAGCTATTTTTAATGCAATCCTAAATACAAAAGGTGATTTAAAATTCCTAAGCACTTAGAGTGAGTCCACATTTTCCTCTGCCAAGATCTTTAGTGTCTGGACATGAACAAATACCACCCCCCCAGCCCCAACCCCCCGCCCCAAGAACAAGCAAAGGCCATTTATGCAGAGCTTGCTATAGCGAAGGAGTCAGCTAGTATCACTTGCATTTGGAAGAAGCGCAAAGGCAGGCAGGAGAGCGGAAAAGCTTTATAGCGAAAAAAGAAAAGACATCATCTGGCAATGACTTTAAATTTTTAAAAATGATAGTTTACATGGGAACCTAGTAAATCCCTGAAGAGCAGTACAAGTGTTAAACTAGAGTCGCTGTGCCAATGATAAAAATGGCATTTTATAGTACTAGTCCTGTGGGGGGAAATATGGTAAAGAATTTTCTCTTATGGACATTACATACTGTTTTCTCTAATTATTCACCATTATTATGGGGGTGTTTTGGTTTAAAGTGACTAGTTTTTAGATGTTGCCTTCTAAGTAGTATGTTACCCTCTCTTCCCTCCAACACCTCAGCCTGACCCTTAAAAAAAAAAAAAA
>NW_007727810.1:345867-353780 GCF_000696425.1 Galeopterus variegatus | reverse complement strand
GAATTTTCTCTTATGGACATTACATACTGTTTTCTCTAATTATTCACCATTATTATGGGGGTGTTTTGGTTTAAAGTGACTAGTTTTTAGATGTTGCCTTCTAAGTAGTATGTTACCCTCTCTTCCCTCCAACACCTCAGCCTGACCCTTAAAAAAAAAAAAAATCATCCACTTACTACACTTGTCCACACCAAAATGTACTCTTTTTATTTAATATTATTCTACTTTTTCCTTTTCCAAAACTTACCTTGAGCAAATACAAATTTAAAATATGAAGCTTAGTTCTTTCTGTTGAAAATATAGAGCCCCCTGTTTACTTAGACATTTACATTAGAAGCCTTGTGATTGTAAGAGCTTTCTTTCTTGGAAAAACATGTACATCTTTTTGAAAAGCTAAGTAAGCATTTTGCCATCTTAATGACTCAGATATATATTTTTTAAGTAGTCAGAAACCATCTCTTTGAAAAGTAATCACTGAGGGAAATAGCGCTCCTACCTCCCAGTTTCTGCAGGAAACTAGGAGCCTAACTTCTGTGAGCACCTTAATGCAGCTTGTAAAACTACCTCTTGTCATAATGATATGAGAAGTTTATTTTTCCTTTAGATAAAGATAGCTAGCAAATGCAGACTGCCACCCCAATTGCCAGTAAATCTAAGATGAACTATATGTGACAAATGGTGCATCAAGTCCCCTTACTTGAGGACTAGTTGTTAATTTTAGAATCTGTATGTATGGTATATTAGTCCATTTCTATTGCTTATAATAGAAATACCTGGAACTGGGTAATTTGAAAGAAACAGAATTTATTGTTTACAGTTTTGGAGTCTGGAAAGTCCAAAGTCCAGGGAACACATCTGGTGATGGCCTTGTTGGTGGTGACAGTAACACAAGGGTCTCACATTGGCAGAGCAGAGAGAAAGAGACTCTCACGTGCTCTCCTTTTAAAGCCCTCAGGATCACACCCATGACTACCATTAAACCATTCATTATGTCAGGGTCCTTACAAACTAATTACCTTTCAATTACCATAATAGGATTTCCCACCCTCTTAACACCATCACAGTGAGGACAAAACCTCCAACACATTAAACTTTGGGGGTACACAATTCAGACCACTGCATATGGGTTGTATAAGTTTGACTATATACACAAATGAGATATTTTTTTCTGTTTTTCCAATTTCTGAGCAGATTGCCTGTGATGATCATCACACTGTGCTTTAACGTTTATTTAATAGTAAGACAGTTTTCTTTCTCTTTACCTTTTTGGAGAGGTATTCTGGTTTGGCAGTAAATTATTTTTTTTATTTCCCCAATAATCTCCTCTGGACTTGTTCTGAGTCCTATGTCCTGGACAAAAAGTTTCTGAATGCATATTACATGAAACTGAGAAAATATTGCAATTCAATACAAATCAAAATTTTTTTCTTTGTGCAGATCTCGTTACAGATAAAGAATCCTTTGGTGCACATAGGAAGCCCTCTTGTCCGAGGACCTAGTGTGTGTGGGTACACAATCAAGGACTGACTAGATACAGAATTTCAACTCAGTTCTATCATCAGTGGTTTGCGAATGAAAACGTGAACTAGCCAGAACAACCAAAGCCTTTCCTCTGACTTTTGTTGGCACTATCAGGAATAATGCTAGGGTTTTTGCACTTCAAAGTCCATGAACCTGCCAAAGACCATTTGCCAACAGAGAGCCAATAATAATAAAGTGAATCAGAGGCAAACAAATCAAAAAATACAGTAGAGAGATCAAAAGGTAGCAAGAGAAAGGTTAGAGTCCTGATGAAAGCCTTAGAATATTTCAATCTAGCTTTTTAGGTTTAAGCTATTATAATTTATGCTTATATTATTTTTTAAAAATCTGAACTAATTTACTCACTATGCCACCTACTATGGTGTCAGGAGAGAGTAAATCTTAAAATATTGAGAGAATATATTTATACGTTTAATCCTTTTACAAACATTTATTGAACACCTGCCATATGACACACACTTTCCTAGTACCAGAGATTCATCAGTGAAAATGTTTGCAAAGAATCCCTGGATTCTAGCAACTTATGTTCTACTGAGTGGGTTAGGCAATAGACTAGATAAATAAGAAAAAAAATGCATTAAGAGAATGCAAAGGAAATAAAATGCTGCAGAAACTGAAAAGATAAAGTATTAGGGAGGTGGGGTGAAACTTTAATAAGGAAGCCAGGAAGGCCGGGTAGAGAAAGTGACTTATATTTATAAAGACCCCTGAAGAAAGTAAGAGGACTTGCCAGCAGAAGTCAGGGGAACATCTCAGGCAGTAGGAACAGCAGTGGTGCTCTGAAATAACTTCTTGAAAGATGATTTACTAGACGAGTGTAGCTGGACTGAGTGAATGAGTAAAGGAGTAGAGGAGATGGGGTGAGAGGATTATCAGAATAAAGCTTTGTGCTCCTAGAAAGGACTTGAATGTTTACTCTGGGTGAGATAGGAAGCCACTTGATAAATTTAGCAGAAGACTGACATTAAATTTACAGATTTAAATTTATTGTGTTTATTATCATGTACACTCTTATTAATCATATATTTGCTTATAGTAACTAATATACTTTCCCAGTGTGTCCTTTGCACTTTGATTGTTTCCTCATCCTGACAGTTTGGAATTTAGTTCCATTGATTCAGAGAATGGATGGCATCCCAGAAAGAAAAGACTTCTGAAAAACAAGGGTTTAGACTGATAGACCCAAATTCCTTTAGCCTTATTGGTAATGCTTTATCTTTTCTGTAAAGAGGATATACATATGAACTAATTTTAATGACTAAAATTAATTTAAGATGTTATAGAAAGACACATTCATGACCAGTGTAAACTATGGACATTCTTTATTTGCCTTTTGCTTATCTATCTTATCCTCCTGACACAAAAAGACCCTGAAGTCAAAGCACTGAGCACTGAAACAATTAATGAGATAAGATATAAGACTATTCCAGCAAACTTCCAAACCCCACCTCCTCCAAAAAAAGGAAAAAAAAAAGAGAGAGATAGAGAAAAAAAAAGGAAGAGAAAAACAAAGATGTTCTATAAGATTATTTTGAAGAAATGGTCACTGTAATGCATAACCAGACAATAAATTTTTGTTTTCTTGTTCCTTACCTTTAAGCCTTTTAAAAATCAATTTATTTAATTTTAATTTTATGATATAGTTATTTTAAAAGTGTAATGTGCAAGTAGTGAAACTCACTTGAATATGCTCTTTAAGTGGAGCCTTCGGGGGACACTTTATCTGATACCTGGAACAATCAAATCTTCCGATAATGACAAAGCCTTGTCTTTGTGGTAGTCTAAATTAGCATCAGGGGATTAAACAATGAATGTTAAACTACAGTTTAGAAAGTCACCTTTAAGACAAAAATATTTGAGTCATTCATTCTTCTTTCAAATGTATTGCCCATATTTTTAATTCCAGAGTGTTTTCTCTAGTTTATAATCTGAATATATTGCAGGGTGCTAATTCTGTTTAAATTTAAAATCAACTGGGAAACACTTCTTATCCTCTTAAGATTTGTTCTCTGGTGTCAAAAAGTGTAATCTAGAGATTATGTTTGATTGCAGCCAAGCTGCTGGAGAACATAGTAATCAACTATTGATTCCTAAAATTTATATTTTCATCCCCCCAAAACTGTTAATGTGAAAAAAAAAAATCTAGGGAAAAAAAGAAAAACACCCTGACAATTGCTCGCCCATTATCAGTAATGAAACTTGACAACATTAAAAGAACATAAATTGATATAGTATAAGAACCTATAGTGATGATATTATGTTCGATTTCCCCCAAAGTGTTTCTTCTTTATATTATTGAATGAATTTCCATAATATATCATCCCAATTTGCTTCTAGCAGTGTAGTGCAAAAACTAAAGACCTTATTTATAAACGCTGAAATTTGTACTCATATAATTTTCAGGTGCCAGAAATTTTATTATTTTCCTTTTTTTGAAAGATTCTAAAAGGTAAAAATAATTGTTAGCTCCTGAGTAATACAAAAGCAGGCTGTGGGCCAGCTGTTGCTTAGGGACATAGTTTTCTGTTGCCTGCCTTCAAGGAAATTTAGTATTCTTTCCCCTTTGCTTATTGGTTGCTGTCTGGTTCAGGAACCCTAACTTAAACTAATCAGCATTGTTTTGAAATACTTTCCAGTATAAAGAGTTGCTTGTTCACCTCCCCTTTTGGTCACAGTGGTGTCTCTTCTCTTTTTCACTTTTTGGGGGTTTTGTCTATTTCAAATTACCATGGCCAAAATATAAATTCAGATCTATAAACATAAGGATTAATTCTGAAAATCATTTTACAGACACAAGAAGACACCGTGTAGTTGGTAGTATTACATATAAATCCTTTGCCTGTTCCTTTCCCTCCAGACCAACAAATAAATCTCCCTTCTTTCATCTTTCTCTCCAAGGGCTCTTTCCTTGTTTCTTATATACCTATGTTTATACCTCCAAAAAAAAAAAGCAAAAAACGTTCCCTTTTTAAAGTAGAGCTTGCCATTACGTAAAATGAACCAAAGTGTGGGATTATATGGCTACAGGTCACTGAGTAGATGATGAGATGGGAAAAACGTTATGTTAAGATTACAGAAATTACTGTCATAATGTTCTTTCTGTGCTTCTTAAAAAAAAAAAAAAAATGCAAGCACCTCAGGTTTCCCACTAGCCCCTTAGGCTAAGAGCAACTGCTTGCTAGCACACCTACTGCAAGAACACAAAATGGGGAAAGAGAATTAATTGGATGCAAGAGAACTATGTAAGTCAGGGAGATCTGATTACAGAAAGAATTAGGATAATAAAATATCTATATGCTAATTTCTTATGGGGATTGCCCCATAAGGTAATTGGAGGGAGAAACATTGTCAGTCAATAAATTTTAAACAGAGAAGCAAAGATGCTGTTGGAGGTGTCTATGCATAAAAAACATTGTTTACTCATAATCTTGATTCAGCTTATTATCAAAATTGCTTTGGTTTTGGCACCCAAAGCTGATGTAAAAATCAGAAACTCAAATTAATGGCTAATCATGATTAGAAACTTCAAAAGGAATGTGTCATCAGAAGAAAACTGAGAAAACATTGAGCCTCAGAGATGGCTCATTCAGACCTGAGCTGCAAGCCCTGGAGTCAGATAGCTTGGATTCAAACCCTGGCTCCAAGTAGAACTTGCTATGTGACCATGAACAAGTTAGTTACCTTTCATATGACTTAATTTATTCATCTCTGAGGTAAAATTACATAGACTTGTTTAGAGGATAAGAGAGATAATTTACATACGTACAGTTTCCACCCATTTCACAGTATTTTTGTAATAAATGTTCTTTATGTACTAAGGGTCCTAGATGCTGAGTACTCATGGTTTCTGAATTTTAGAAAAAGCAAAATAATAAGAGAAATATGCACTCATAATAGTCTTTCTTCCCCAAGAATAGTCACTGTTAGCAGACAGATTTAATCATACAAGTAACCTCTTCCAAAAGTCACCCAGCCCTCCAATATCATGGGAGTTTTAGATAACGATTACAAATAGAGCCACATGTTTGTATTTAAATTGAGATCAATTCTGGCTTTAAATTGTAACTAATGCCTAACACAATGAGAAATCCAGCTGAAAAAAATGGCTATAAACAAACTTTGTGTACATTTTTCATTTGAAAAAAAGTCATTGTTTATTCTTTATTAAAAAATGCTATAAGTGGGGGGGGGGATCCACTAATTAAAAAAAGGAAAGGCCTTCATAAATTTTAATAATCCAAAATTTTCAATCCCTATTTGAAGTTCATTTAATTTCTAATCAATACTGCAATTATCAAATTCTTATGTTCAAAAATATGTGTTCTTTAATGAATAGTTCTGTGTGACACCCCATTGTTATAAGATTCCTTTTATATATGTGGCATTGAGAATTAAGAATTTAATTCTTAAGAATTTCCTGCTATCATCATTTACATTTCTCAACTATTATCACTGCCATGAGACATTCACATTTACATTGCTTCTTACACTATTCCTCCAGGAAGAATCACTTCTCAGTATCCACATCTATAATTTAATAACATTCATTATGTTCATAATATTTTATTTTACATGTCACTTGCAGAACAGTCTGTTTTATTTTTTTATTTTATTTATTTATTTTTGGAAGAAAATGTAATTTTATTAATATTATTTGTTTACATTCTAGGATGTTTTTGTGGAGCAGTTGGGAGGGAGGGGAAGAGGGGAAAGGGGAAGGAAATGGGATAGAAGAAGGAGGAAAGAGGAGGGGCAGGATTGAAGCCTGTGGAACCCCCCTCATTCCCACAGGGAAGACTGGGAGGGGGTTTCCAATGGTGGCTTGGTCATTGACGGACTGGATGCAGATGTCAGGGGTGCATGGCAGAAGCCATTGCCCACCACCCCAGCTTGGGAACCTGGGGCCCTTCTTGCTGTGGCTTGGTGGTCATCACTGGGCTGGTTGCACGTGGCAGGGGGACGTGGCCAAGGCCTGAGGCCCCCCTTGCCCCAGCTTGTGAGAGCCTGGGGCACTTCTGCAGCAGCTCAGTGATTGCAAAACAGCCTGTTTTAATTGCATAGTATTTTGACAATTTAAGGGAAAGATAATTTCATCTTTTTGAGAAATATTGTAGGTAGACAACTTTTACAAAGGGAGAAGAGTCAGTCTAATGCTGTATTGTACAATTAGTTGCAATATTTGGGACATATTTGAAATGTATGTAGAAAATGCAATATTTGGTTTCTGGTTTAAATTCTATTTAATATTTGAAAAACGTGTAAAATGTAAAAATAAATACTTTTTTTTACCATTTGTAAATTTTTGCCTTTTTAAAATAAAAGCAGTTTACGGCAATTTAGTTTTACAAGGACGAAGTAACCACTACAGCTTTCTCAACATAAAAGGTTATGCAATAAGGCCCGTACTAGGAAACCTTGATGTTTGTGATGCCTAACCTAGGCCTCTACAAACATTAACTCTGTTCCTGAGTGTAGATTAATGCTGCTGCAACCTGTCCCACTGATGGACTCACAGAATAACTTTGGCAGCTAGGCGTGCTATTTCTGGTTTTGATAGTTTGTGCCAAAATACATTAGTTTGGGGTAATATGACTTTAAAAAATAGTTATGTGTCTATGTGCAGAACCCATTACAAAAGGAGAAAGTTTATTTGTTAAAATATAAGTGATGCTCAATGCTTATCTTTCAAAAGACAGAATATGTAGCTAAATTTATATTTTAGTTACTTGGAGGAATTTTCTATACTGATGCCAGAATTTCTCATGAGATTAAAATATATAAATTTAAAGTTTTTTGAGAAATATGTACTCAGATTATAAAATAAAAAATGAGGGTAGTTTATAACAAAATTATTTATATTTAAAAATAGATTTATCTTTTTGTACCTGCATATTTATGGCTAAACCTCTTTGGAATTATCCTGCTATTCTTAGGTCATGTTTGGCACTGGTTTTGAAGTATGATATAAAAGGTTCTGGGTCACTAGAGCAGGAACAGCCACTTTAGGAAGAAAAAAAAAATAGATTGAAGGAACAGTGGTAATTGAAGTACACTATTTTGGCAGAAAATCCTGACTTTAATAGAACTGGGTCACATACTTATAAATATAGCATTCAGTAAGAAAAGCTTAGTGTTAGCTAGAAGTATTTAGAACTATAAAAATATTGACACGGACATGTGAGAAAGTCAGATTACCTTTTAAAGAAGATTTACAGTAACTGAATAAAAGTAACTGAATAAAAGCTTTTGTAAATTGGTATAAATTGCTAAAAATAAAAATAAAATAAACATTAAGAATAATTATCTTTATTTCAAGGGTGTGTACATTTTCCCTCTGATAATCTTGTGTCATACCAGGAGCAATCAATTTA
>NW_007727810.1:335548-345569 GCF_000696425.1 Galeopterus variegatus | reverse complement strand
TAGCATTCAGTAAGAAAAGCTTAGTGTTAGCTAGAAGTATTTAGAACTATAAAAATATTGACACGGACATGTGAGAAAGTCAGATTACCTTTTAAAGAAGATTTACAGTAACTGAATAAAAGTAACTGAATAAAAGCTT
This sequence comes from Galeopterus variegatus, assembly GCF_000696425.1. Taxonomy (NCBI): domain Eukaryota; kingdom Metazoa; phylum Chordata; class Mammalia; order Dermoptera; family Cynocephalidae; genus Galeopterus; species Galeopterus variegatus. The sequence goes on along the minus strand of NW_007727810.1, from coordinate 345,430 downwards.
TTGTAAATTGGTATAAATTGCTAAAAATAAAAATAAAATAAACATTAAGAATAATTATCTTTATTTCAAGGGTGTGTACATTTTCCCTCTGATAATCTTGTGTCATACCAGGAGCAATCAATTTACCTGTACAGAGTATGATGTTAACTCTAACTACCTATTCAACCTTGAAGAATCTCTTTAACCTTGTCTACCTCAGCTTCTTCAAAAGTCAGGTGAGAATTACATGAGATTATATAAACCTGGTGCCCAGAATGGCATGCAATTGATGCATTATAATAATTATCATTACAGGATAATGAGCCATTTTAATTACTCTAATATTCTGGCTAATTAAGAAATATCACATATATCATGCATAGGTTATTTACTTTTATACAATGTAGGTTCAACTGAGAACTCTCAAAATAAATTAAAATCAAAATATAACTTAAAATTTAATGTTTCAGTTAAAAAACATGTTTATATAAATTACCAGCTAATCTAGAGACTTAGATGTTGGCTTTAATAATCTTTATGCTTTATTTGAGATTTAATAGTCATTGTCTATTTTTAATAAATGATTAAATTATTTCAGGACATAATCCCTCTTTCAAAACATGTTGACTTAAACAGTATATTTCTTGAATATTTTATATATATTATCTGCAATCCAATTAATAGATTGTACAAAAACTCTTCCTCGTTGTTTCTTGTATTTATTAGAATTCCTACTGAAATGTAGGCTGATTGCAGTCAGGCACTGGGTCTATTTATATCTTCAGTGACATGACAAATTTTGAAATACAAATATTGTTCAATAAATAATTCATGACCTTACATTATATGTAAATATATATATATACACACACACACACACACACACATCTTCAAATTGTGAGTAAATCAGGGTTAACATAAAAAAAAACTTGCCTTTTTATTCCATTTCTGATCACTACTAGACTTTCACTTTCTCATCTACCATTGAAAAATATGAAATTGCCAAAGGTGTTTCTGAGAATTAATACACAGAGAATCAAGCAAATTGGAATCTGGAGTTTGTCCCAAGTTTGTAAGTACTGAAAATGAGATGCCGGCAGGAAGGACTGATGAGATCATTACTTCGAACCTCTAGAAGGACATGGCTAAGGATCATGAGAGTTCATTCTGAGCCAAGAAAGCGTGTAGTAGAAGGGCCAGATCTGTGTATCTTTCAGGTGGGTAGAATTTTTCTCCTGGGAAAAAACTTGAAGATATTTTTACTTTCCTTTATAGAATCATGAATCATTAAAATTGATACTCCTGGGCTCACCAACAGAGGTCTTCTATGAACGACCCCTTGAATATAATATACAGTAACATGGGACAGCAGGTTACTGCATCATAGGTGAAGTCTTAAGCTGATACCAAGATAAAACTTCTGAGAATAAAACAGGCTTCAATAGATAAAATAAAATTCTGCGGAGATAGTTTTTATGGAAAGAACAGGGAGATCTTCAATCCATTACACCATTACCACACACGGAAGGCACTTGAGAGAAAAGGACATTCAGACATTCACTGTCCATAGGACACCTAGAATGGACAAGAACAGTGATATTTCTCATTGAGAAAAAGAGAATTAAATTTGATGGCAGGGAAATCAAGCAAAGTTAGTGGTCTAGAAACTGGGTAAGAGTCTGAAGCAGCTACATTGTCCCTTAACAAAATTTATTTTCTGATTTGAGTAAAGGAAATGATATAAGAATATATAGTTCTTTCCTAAGAACTTAACAAAATAAGTCAATTGAAGAAAATGGTAAAAACTCAGTGACCTGAATACATGTGCGAAATATTCCAACTCACAACCAAAAGCCTTGTAAATAGATCCTTCTCTTATCAGGCATTATCATCCTTTTATTCCTCTTAGTTACAAGTTAGAAGTTCAATGATACTTTGTACCAAAATAACTGTTTTCTAACCTCATCATAATCAGAATTTGAAATTTGGTACTATTTCTTTAAAAAAAAACTTAATTATATTCCCTTTTAGTGAAATTAGGTGAATGTCTTTAAAAGACAAAGAAAAATCCTTGATAACTGAATTGTTTGATTTCCTGTGTACTCTGCTTAGCTAGACACTTTGAAGTTTCTTTTCTTTTTTAAAAAATTTCTCTGAGTTTCATATAAATATAATACATGCCATTTGATATATCGTCAGTTTTCACTCTACTTCTTATACATCCAGGTGGGCTTTCAGGAACCTGCTGCATTTTTAAAGACCATAACATTAGTTATTATTTGATATATATATATATATTTTTTTTTCACTTTCACATGGATGAAAACAATAAAATCTTTACCTTAGAATAATAACGTTTGGTTGACCTTTATCACCTCCACTTTTTTTAAAAAAGATCACCATTTGTATTTACAACATATTTGCCCTTTGATATCCCCCCTTCTTTAGTTCATCAATAAGGAACAGTAAAAGAGAGTTTCTGTTATATCAGTAGGATCTGCCTGGGTATTGCTATAACATACTATACTTTTCTTCTCTTTTATATCTAAACAGTGGAGGGAATATTATTGGCTTAAAGCATGAACTCAAAGTTTTTCATCATCATTTCTCTTTTTCTAGCTTAAAGCATTTATTTTGAAATGTGCTTTTTTCAACAATCTTTTTTTTATTTAACTGATAAAGTCCTTGGGTTGGGATCCTTTTTGTCAATATTCTCCCTTTCCCTTCCCTGATTGCATATTTCAAGCAGTCATAAAAAATAAAAAACTAAAACAATCTATTAAAACTTTCCTTTATTTGTCTCTGTTTAATCCATTATACATTGAATGGCCATTAGTATCCTAGATGGTCAAGAACCCACTAAATAAAATTTTGTATAAAAAAATAGAAAACTCATAAACCTCATCTAATCAAGACATTCTTCTAAATAAGCATTTATTGAAATAGTCAACTGACAAGGAAAAAGAAATATCACCAAATGTCTGTGAGAGTTACTTTATTGTCAATTTTCTGAGAAACTTGAATTCAGCCAAGTTTGTTATAGATCATAAGAAATCCAAAATATGTGGATATCATATATCATAATAGATCACATCAAACCAGTAAATTCTGGACAGGAAATGATTTGTAAATCATTTGAATGAATTTCTTAATATATCAGTATATATAGTGCACTTACAGCCCCTAATAAAAGTGTAACAGCTCATCTGAATTTATATACCTAGGAAAGTTATTGAGAATGTTTTAAAGTTTAATGAGTTAATGTAATCAGTTGTTAGCCAGACTGCTCTATTATTGTTATTTTTAATGCATCCACACTTATCTACCTCTAAAAGATGATAGAAAAGTTCATTCAAGTTAATATTGTTAGTATGCCCCCTTCTTTTTGAATTAAATTCTAAAAGTGGGCCAGAAATTTCATACTTGAATAGATGTATATATTCTATTTTTTATTTAGGCAATATTATTGAGGGTCTACTATGTCCTAGATATAGTTGTAAGTATTAAAGCCCATATAAATAGCATGGTTTTAAATGGTTCCATTTCTTCCTTAAAAGAATTCACAGTCTACTAGTGTCCTCTTCAAAGTTGACATTGATGTTACTTAGAAAACATTAAAAGCTCTCAATGCCTGATTTCCATAACTTATGCCTGGATTCCGCCCAGAGGTTCTGATATAATTGGTCCATAAATGGTTGATGCTTCAAGCTTTTTTAATTCCCAGGTAATTTTTTAAAAGATATTCTTTTTTTAGAGCAGTTTAAGGTTCACAGTAAAATTGAGAGGAAGTTATAGACATATCCCATATATCTCCTGCTCTCCCACATTCATGGTCTCCCATTATCAACACCTCCCACCAGAGTGGTACATTTGTTGCAACTAATGAACATGCCTAGACACATCATTTATTACCCAATTTCTACTTTACATTAAGGTTCACCCTTGGTGTTACACGTTTCATGAATTTGAATACATATAAAATGGCATTTACCCACCATTATATTATCATACATAGTATTTCCACTGCCTTCAATATCTTCTGTGTTATACCCATTCATCCTTCCCTCTCCCTAACTCCTGGCAACCACTGATATTTTTACTGTTTCCCTATTTTTTGCCTTTTTGGAAAGTCATATAGTTGGAGTCATACAGCATGTAGTATTTTTAGATTTGCTTCCTTCACTTAGTAATATGCATTTAAGTTTATTTCATGTCTTTTCATGGCTTGCTATGTCATTTATTTTTAGCACTGAATAATATTCCATTGTCGTGATGTAACAGTTTATAAATCCATTCACTTACTTAAAGACATCTTGGTTGCTTCCAAGCTTGATAATTATGCATAAAGCAGTTACAAACATCCGTGTAGAGGTTTCTGTGTTAGCATAAATTTTCAGAACTTTTGGATAAAACCAAGAAGCGCGATTACTCGATCATATAAAAAGCACATATTTAGTTTTGTAAAAAATTGCCAAACTGTTTTCCAAAGTGGCTGTGCCATTTTTCATTCCCATTAGCAATGAATGAGAGTTCCTATTTTTTTCAAATTCTGACCAGCATTTGGTGTTGTCAGTGTTCTAGATTTTGGTTATTCTAATATGTGCATAGCAGTATAGCACTGTTGTTTCAATTTTCTGTTTTTGATGACATATGTTAGCATATTTTCATATGCTTATTTGCCATCTGTGTGATGAGTATATCTTCTTTGGTGAGGTGTTTGTTGAGGTCTTTGGCCCATTTATAGATAGGTTTATTTGTTTTCTTATTATTGAGTTTTAAGAGTCCTTTGTATGTTTTAGATTGAAATTTGATTCTTGCAAATATTTTCTCATCTGTGGTTTGTGTTTTCATTCTTTGACAGTGTCTTTTGCAGAACAAAGTTTTAAATTTTAATGAAGTTCAATTTATCAATTCTTTCTTTAAAGTATCATGTCTTTCGTGTTATGTCTAAAAAGTGATTGCCATACCCAAGACCATCTATATTTTTTCATGTAATTTTCTAGGAATTTTTTGATTTTGCATTTCGAATTTAGGTCTGTGATTTATTTTGAGTTAATTTTTGTGAAAGGTATAAAGCCTGAGTTTAGATTTTTTTAAAACGTGTATGGACAATTATTCCAGCATGATTCATTGAAAAGACTATCTTATATCTCTGTTGTATTGCCTATCCTCCTTTATCAAAGATTAGTTGGCTGTATTTACGTGAATCTGTTTCTGGGCTCTATATTCTATTAATCTGTCTCTTGCTTTACCTGCGCCACACTATCTTGAGTACTGTAGCTTTCTAGTAAGTCTTGAGTCACTTAATGTTGATTCTCCAACTTTGTTCTTCTCCTTCAATTTGTTGTGGCTGTTCTGGGTTCTTTGCCTTGCCATATAAATTTAGGGTCAAATTTTCAATATAAACAAAATAACTTGCTGGGCTTTCAACTGGGATTGCATTGAATCTTTTGATAAAATTGGAAAGAATGGACATCTTAATATTGAGTCCTGATCATTAACATGTTCTTCTTTGATTTCCTCCATCAGACTTTGTATTTTTTTTACATATATATCTCACACATATTTTGTTAAATTTATATCTACATGTTTCATTTTGGGGGTGCTCATATAAATGCTATGGTGTTTTTAACCTCAAAATCCACTTGTTCATTATTTGGTTATAAGAAAATGATTGAATTTTATATATTAACCTTATATCCTGCAACCTTTCTGTAATTGTGTATTAGATTATGAATTTTTAAAAATCTATTCTTTGGATTTTGTACACATCCAATCATGTTATCTACCTGCAAAGACAATTTTTGTTCTACCCCATCAGTGTACAATTTTCCTTCTTCCATTTTCTTGAATTATATTGCTAGGAATTCCAATATGATCTTGATAAGGAATGGTGAGAAGGGATATCTTTGCCTTGCTCCTAATTTTAGTGAAAAAGCTTCTAGTTTCTCACCATTAAGTGTGATGTTAGCTGTAGGTTTTCATAGATATTCTTTATCAAGTTGAGAAAGCCCCCTCTGTTCCTAGGTTACTGAGAGTTTTTGTCATGAATAGGTAGGTGCTGGATTTTGTCAATGCTTTCTCTGCATCTGTTGATATAAACATGTGATTTTTTTTCCTTTAGTTTATTGACATGATTAATTATGTTAATTGATTTTCAAATATTGAACCAGTCTTACATACCTGGGACAAATCCCACTTGACCATGGTGTATAATTCTTTTTAAACATTGTTGGATACAATTTGCTATTTTTTTTTGAGAAATTTGGCATCAATGTGCATAACAAATATTGGTGTGTGGTTTTCTTTTTTTTTGTAATGTCTTTGTCTTGTTTTGGTATTAGGGTGCTGCTGATCTCATGGAATGAGTTAGAAAGTATTCCTTCTGGGCTGGGCCGGTGGCACACTGCTACAGTGCTCCGCTTGGGAGCGCGGTGGCACTCCCGCCGAGGGTTCGGATCCCACATACAGACCGGTTCCCGCTCACTGGCTGAGCGAGGTGTGGGTGCAGCACCGAGGGTTGCGATCCCATTGCCGGTCCCGGTCCGGTACGGGCGCGACACTGAGGGTTGCGATCCGTTGCCGGACACGAAAAAAGACAAAAAGGAAAAAAAAAATAAAATAGGAAGTATTCCTTCTGCCTCTGTCTCTGAAAGAGACCGTAGAGAACGGATAAAATAATGACTTCCTCAAATGTTTGGCAGAATTCATCAGTGCAACCATATGCACCAGGTGCTTTCTGTTTTAGAAGGTCATTAATTATTGATTCAATCTTATTCATAGATATAGGCCTGTTCAGATTGTCACTTAATCTCCAGGTGACTTGTGACTTTAAAGTACAAGTAAGGTTGAGAACCACTGATAATGAAAGATATATAACCAATACAGTGTTCTAATGAAAGTAATTACAATTAGGAAATGTGACTTAATTTCTCCTGAGGAAACTGAAAAGAACTCCACCAAAGAGGTTGGATTGAATTTTGAGTGAGTAGCAGTTGCTACTTTTCAGTTCCCAGAGCAATAGCAAAAGGATATTCCATGAGAGACTATATTAGTCTGTTTCTGTTGCTTATAACAAAATACCTGGAACTGGGTAATTTGTAAGAAAATGAAATTTATTGTTTATGAAATAAATTTATTGCTTTATTTTAGAGTCAGGGAAGACCAAAGTCCAGAGAAAACTTACAGTGAGGCCTTCTTTGGTGGTGACTTCAGACACACAGGGTCTCACATGGCGAGAATGGCGGAGCAGAGAGAGAGAAACTGTCAGGTGCTCTCCTCTTAAAGTCCTCAGAACCATGCCCATGACCACAATTATTAATCTATTCACTAAGTCATGATATTCACAATCTAATCACCTTTTCAAGGTCCCACCTTTCAATTACCGTGATGGGATTTCACACCCTCAACAGTTACAGTGGGAATTAAGCTTCAATGAGTTGGGGTGCGGGGCATTCACTGTATAGCAGTCGGGATAGAAAGTGCATTAATGAGCATGCTGAGTGCATTTGGAAAAGGGAGAACATGAAGCTGGAAAATTAGGTTGAAAGCAGATAATGTAGTCATATCTGGGTATCTTTTAAGTGAAAAGAGGTACCTACGTTGGTTATCATACTTAAATATTTTCTTTTAATTAAGGCAAGTGTGATATAAGGTGGAATTGTGAAATGATGGGACAAAATCAGTTAGGTGACCTGAAGGGAGGTGCTAATTGCCTGAATATTGTCAGTGACAGAAATGTTTCAGAGAATAGCTCATTCATTTGTTCAATAACACAACATTTATTGAAGAAGTATGTTTGTTGAGTGTATTAGTCAGTTCCTGTTGCTTATAAGAAGATACTGGAACTCAGTGATTTATAAGAAAATGAAATTAATTACCTACAGGTTTCAGAAGCTGGGAAGTCCACAGTGCAGGGAACATATCTGGTGGGAGTCTTGGTGGTGGCAACAGTGACCCAGGGGTCTCACATGGCAGAAAATGGCAGAGCAGAGAGAGAACTTAATTCCCCATGCACTCTCTTTTAAAAGCCCTCAGAACCACAGTGCTGACCATAATTATTCATCCATTCACTGTGGCGTGGTCCTACAATCTAATCACCTCTTTAAGGCCCCACCTTTCAATACTATAGTAGGATTTTCCACCCTCAACATTTGCAGTGGAGATAACATCTCTATGAGGTTGGTGGGGGGGGGGGGTATCTAATCTATAGCACTGAGCAACGTGCTAGTACCCAGGGATATACCAGTGAATAAAACACTATCTTCTAACAAGGAACTTGCAGTGTAATGGGAGAGACAAGCTGCTTCAGTGCTGTGGGAAGAATTCTATGTGAGTTCCTTATAAGGAGGTGGCTTTACAGGCTCTCTGAGAAGAGTCAGAGTTACTGGTTGAAATAAAGGGCGGTGAAAGCATAATAGACAATATTTGGTTAATGCTCGTTTATGTTCTTAACCTCTTATATGTTGTGCTGACCATTTTGTCTGTTTTCAGATTGGCTCCATCCTGTTTTACTCTTTCTGTATTGTAGCAGGACGCCTCCTGAAAATTGCAGTTTCCAGGTCCACTTGCCGACTTATTTCTAGTTAGGTACAGGCAAGGGAGGGTCTAGAGGGAGACTGAAGGGCAAAAAGTGGAGGGAAATCAGTGCCTTTTTCTCCACCTCTCTCTGATCCAGCAGCACCAGTGTCGTGATTCCAAGTTTCTACTTAGAATCTCCTCCTGTGTGTTTCCAACTCCAGCTCCTGAGAACTATTCCAACCTTTTGTCCTTCACCCCTAGGGACTGTCTTCTGTATCTTAATCTTGGTCTACCTTACCATCCTATTTGTCCTTTTAATATGTGATATATTTATAATCAGCACCCATCTTACACTTCTCTGTTGTTCTAGCTGGGTTGGGTTGTATTTCCTTCCTAGGACTTCAACTTCTACACATGCATCAATTCATTTGATTCTTAACAGCATTCTTAGGAAGTAGGTGCTGTTCTATCACCACTTACACATGAGGTAAGTGAGATACATTTTTTATATCACACTCCATGACCACTGTACCCACCCACCCACACATACCTCTAAATAAGTCACAGTAAGTAATACTAGATGAGGTAACAACAACTAGATTCTGTAACAGTCGATTTTTCATTTATGTTATTTTGCTCCAAGCAGTTAATTAGGAATGTATGACCCTTCTGTCTCATAGCTGACCATCTCCTAGGACCTCCGTATCCTTTAAAGGATCCTTCTAATCAATGCAGGATCAAAATAAGACTTTAGTGTAAGGGCATACATATTTTTTAAATGCCTTAGCTAGCAGATGATATACATTTTCATTCACATTCCAGTGCAAGAGGTTTTGGATTTATAGTCTATCTTGGGTGATTAAAATAATAATGAAATGGGTTTGGGGACCCATATATTTTTTCTAACAGAGTGAGTCTTGTTAACCTGTGTGTATTAAAAATTTCCATAAGTTCTTTGCCACTTTTCCAATTAAGAGGTAAAGTATATTTCCCCTGTCTTTGCATATAGAGCAGCCTTGAAGTTTGCTTTAATTAATAGGATGTGGGGGAAGTGATTTCATTCTGTTCAGCCTTTAAGATGCTGCAAGGACATTCAGCCTATTCTTCCAGACAGAGAACCACATAGAGAACCTATGGAAAATGAGACTCCATGAGAGGCAGAGGACACATGGAGCCCCAGGTTACAGTCAACACCAAGGCTCCAGACAGGTCAGAATCCATCCAAACGCAACTGAGTTGGTGACTCCAATTGACATCATGTAAAACAGAAAAACTAACCATTAAACTCAAAGAATTATAACAAATAATAAATTGTTGCTTTTTAAGCTGTAAGATTTAGGTAGTTTGCTATGCAGCAGTAGGAAACTGAAACATCACCAAATG
>NW_007727810.1:328903-335481 GCF_000696425.1 Galeopterus variegatus | reverse complement strand
AAGAGACACAACTAAAGTCCCATCTGGAATTGCCTCGAGGTAAAAGTCCATGATTTCCAAATGATATAGAACACTCTCCATTGGTGGCTCAGCATTGTTCTCCAAGGTTCTGGATCTGCTATGAGTTTAGTAATTCTGTGTGCTGTGTTATTTTCTATTCTACTCCAGCATAATCTACTAGATTTTATTTTATTAAAATTTTGGGTCACATGGTCCACTAAATTGATTTTGTAACCCACTAATATTAGATTGTAAACCACAGTTTGAAAAATACTATGTAGGGCCCGCCCCATGGCTCACTCGGGACAGGGCAGCGCTGGGAGCGTAGCGGCGCTCCCGCCGCGCGTATAGGAAAGGCCGGTGTGCTCACTGGCTGAGCGCAGTGCGGCCAACACCAAGCCAAGGGTTGCAATCCCCTTACCAGTACTAAAAAAAAAAAAAGAAAGAAAGAAAAAGAAAAAAGAAAAATGCTATGTAACACTACACTCTCTCATAAAGCTGATTAGCCAAGTTTTGTGTGTGTTTGGGAAAGACGAGTGGAGAAAAACGTTACAGAATGATTTTAAGCAGGGGAAAAACACGAACAGATTTTCATTTTGGAATAATTACTCTAGTAGCATATTGGAGAATTAATTGCAAAGAAATAGGACTGGCAGAAATTTTCTCAGTAAAGAGGCAACAGAGATATTTAGGTGGTAATTTTCAAGATAGTGAGAAGAAAATCAGATATGGATGACTGTATAATTTTGAGGTCCTTTCTTAGATGTGTGCCATTAATCAAGGAGGGAAGACACTGAAGTGACTGAGGGATTTCTAAGAAATGCAGCACATTCTATTTAGACATGTATTTTTGTGAAAGGACATGGACTATTTATTCTACTTCTCTGAAGCATCTATATAGGAAATGGAGGACTGTGATGATAATTGATGGGGAAATGGTGATGACAAATATGAAATAAAAATAAGCAAAACTGATAAACTGTCAAGTAAATTCTGGGGTTGTAAGTAAAGCTTCAAGAAAGAATGTGTGTGTGTGTGTTTGTGTGTAAAATCTATGTATGCCTATATAGTAGGGTTTCAATAAGAAAATTGAACTAATCAAAACTTACAGTGAATACTTTCCTATTTTCTGAGCTATCTTTTTAGGAGAAAAATAAAATAAAACATACTGCATGGGTTTGGAGGAATTTAAGTAGACTTGGCATGGGCTCTTTACTTCCACCAAATACTCCAATATTCAGGGAAAATTAGATTTCTTAATGGTTTCTTAGGAGCAGAAAGCACACGGTCACCTACAAAGTGTAAAGTCTGTCTATCACACTATATTTTTAGAGACAGTATGACAAGCAATTATATTCTTAGCAAATATTTTTAACAAGGATTTTTTTTACTCCTTAAATTTCCTTTAATCAAATAGTCAAGCCTCTGAAATTTCATTTAATCAAGATTTCATAACAGCATCATGAGAAGAATAGGTTTTTATAAAAGGAAACAACCTGAACAATAATAATATTTTTAGTAGAATGCATCATTTAAGGTAATATAAAAATGATGTGATTAATCCATTCACACTCTCTGCACAACATGCTGAGTTACACCAGAACTTTCTGCATGAGATAGTCTATGTCATCACACCCCCTTGCTATTGCTATCATGGTGATTTATGTACTGGAAACTGCTAGGCTTAGCTTGCTATTTTTGCTTTTCAAAAAGAGGTATGCTATGAATCATTTTAAATACTTGGAAATGGATTTTATAAAAAATGGTTGTCTTATTTATTTAATTTTTGCTGTATATTGAAGAGGAAAAATGGCAGAAATGTAAAACTTGTGCTACTTTTTCAAATATATTGAAGTGAATGACACTTTAAGTGAGTTGGTGGGAATGGAAAGCAGAATACACTTTCTTGTACCAGTCTATTTAATGTGTAGAAGTTTGTATTTGTTATGATTTGTTAAACTGACTTTTTTTAGTTTTGACCCTTTTCTCTTACCAACCTGTGCACACTTATGAGTCCTATATAACATTTTTTTTACAAAATCAATAAGTATTTTAATTGAATATTCTAATAAAACATCAAACAGAAAGAATACTTAATTTACTTATTTAAGTATGAATAGCTTGATTTAACTCTTTTGCAAATTTCATGACAGATATGATCTGGGATATTTGATGGTCCTGAATTCAATCTGATACTATGATCAAAGCTTCAGTAACAATTTCTTCTAAATTTACTGAAAAAGCCTTTCTAAATTGTCTCAAAAAAAAAAAAATCTGCTGTGATTTATAATGAAATTCAGTTAAAGGCCTATTTCTTAATTTGGTTACTATATGGAGTACAGAGATTGCAGAAAGATCCTACCCAGAGTTATGATGTATCAGAAAATGGTTTTGAGGGATTTGAGTCATTTGAAGAAAAAGGTGTAAATGTCTATTGATTGTTGGAAGAGCTTGGTAAGAAAGAATACAGTTATAAAAATTTAGACACTCTAGAGGTGCTAATATTTATAACCTATATTCATAGGTTGGAAGTAAGAAGGACTCAAAATGATGAAGAGATATAAAAACTTGTTCCAAATCTAATTAAAAATTTTGGTGCCATTAGAGTTGTAACTAATGTTCTGTGGGTAATATATCTACCAAATACATTAAGAATAATCATAAAAGCTAATATTTATTGAGCACTGACTATATTCCTGGTAGTAAGTACTTTAGGTGTATTTAATTGTTTGATCTTCACAAATACTACTTGAGATAAGGGCTATTATAATGCCTGTTTTATGTATGAATAGATGAAGAATCTGAAAAGGTATTCAGCAATCTCCATAAATAACAAAAAGAAAATAGTAGGGCCAGTATACCAAGCAATATATTCTACCCACTTCCTAAAATAACCCTTAATAGTCAATGTTCATTTGGTATTTACTGAGCATATAAATCTTATAACTCTACAAGAGACAAAGAAAGAAAGCATAGACTAATATTGCCGTTAAAAATTTACAACTAAGTTTGAACGAAAATGATTAATAAATACGTAAAACATTATGGTATATGCGAGTGTGTGTGAGTGTGTATGTGTGCATCTCAGGAGGAAAATAGAACTTAGATTCCTCAATGTGTAGACTATACAGAATTCTAGGGAGAGAATAGAGCAGTGAGTGGTCCTCAAGTTAGATTGGATGGAAACCAAGATGCAGATCATTTTTCCTATGGACAGAGGGAATCGATTTTCAGAATCTCAACTTCCAAATATATTCTTTCCTAAAAGCCATCTGCCTGTTATTAAGTTTGGAGTCGAGGACACGTTAATTCATTTTTCTTCCCTCTCCCTCAACCCCATTAAAATTCAGTTTTCCAATTGACACATGAACCAAATTTCAATATTGATTCACTGCTTGGGACTTTTGGGAAGTTGTAAAACTTCCCAAACTCAAAACAAAAGGCAGCTTATTATTTATGTACTGCTTGGGACTTTCGGAAAATGATAAAACTTCCCAACCCCAAAACAAAAGGTCAATTTAATCTACTGCTATCTGCAAACTTAGATAAAACTATTTTTAAAAAAGTGTCAGGCACTAACAGCTGGTAACAAATAGTTTCAAAAGTAAGATTGTTTCAAGCTTTTTGATTCGAGGAATAATTAAAAGAGATATCAGATTAGAACAAAAGTTTGAATGTCATCCACTTTGTGATATTTGGCATTAAACTTGAAGAAGTCCCAAGAATTTAATGATACTGACAAAACAAAACTTAGTCCTTCTCTGTGAACATTTTATGTGAATAAAGAACATTTCAGATTTTACTTCTGTAAGAATTAGAAATGAAATTAAATTTTAATAATTTTACAAAATTAAATTCTATATTTTCTAACATTTAATAGTCATATGAATACATAAAACCATTGGGAAAAAAGCCCCATCCACCTAATCTAATGAGGCATTTATAATAATATCTTACACTTTACATTTAATAATTATTCATGAAAATCTACAATATGTTTGTGATTTGTAGCTTTGATCAATTGTGCACTAAAAAATTTTAACACCTGGGGTCTTGTACTCTAAAGAAATAAAAACTAAACTCAACATATGCACTTATTTTTACTGCAGATAGATGCTTTACATTAACTGGGGCAGATGTCACACAAGAAAACACTTGCCAACATCAAGATCAAATGCAAACAGCACTCTCCTCTGAATGAATGACACACACACACACACACACACACACACACACACACACACACACACACACACACGAGTATAGTCTTCAAGCAGATAATTAGAAAATTAGAATCTCAAATGCAAACAGCACTCTCCTCTGAATGAATGCCACACACACACACACACACACACACACAGAGTATAGTCTTCAAGCAGATAATTAGAAAATTAGAATCTGGGGCCGAGCCCGTGGCGCACTCGGGAGAGTGCGGCGCTGGGAGCACAGTAGCGCTCCCGCCACGGGTTCAGATCCTATATAGAGATGAGCGGTGCGCTCACAGCGCTCACTGGCTGAGCGTGATGCGGCCGGTCTCAAAAAGGACAAAAAAAATAAAAAAAGAAAAGAAAAGAAAAGAAAATTAGAATCTGGTCTCACAAAAGCCTTAGTACAGAAGTATGGTTTCTGCTCTGTGATAAAATAATAGACACAAAATAGAAATTGCTGCATTTGGCTATTAATAGCCTTCGAGAACCAAGGGAATATTTTTTGTGAAGCTCAGTGGGACCCATATTCTGATGTTTGGAGTCTGAGATGCTACCATGGAAATGGGCTTTCTACTATCTGTGGGATGATTGTTTCAGTAGAGAATGAATGAAGGGTAGCATTTCACTAACAGAGGCAAACTGGGTGTAATTACTGAAATGGGAAGCAAAGCTGAACTGACAGCCAGGGTTCTCCTGTAATGCATAATGTTGAGATCAGATATTCCTTGTAGAAAGATCAGGTTAGAAAAATAAAGAAAATGGAATGTGGGTTGTAGGTGGGGAGTAAATGCATAATTACCAGCATATATTCAGGTCATTTTGTTAGATGAAGAAACTCATACCCCAAACACAATAGAAACACTAATTCCTGCTAGCCATCATTTTGCTGTGACAACATGTCAATTATTTTATATACCACCTGGGAATTAAACTGTGATATTAGCCATCATCATTACTCTTCATAAAATGCAGGACCAAAAGGGGGAGTGGAGGGGGAATAAATTGTCAATTAAACTAAGTCAGTAATTAGTTTCTACTTCAGTAACATCACAATCCCACTTTGGATAATGTTTGTTTCCCTTTCCCATCACACATTCCATGTTCCCCTCAAATTCTTCTAGCACCTAGATTTGTCTTTCAACTTAATTTAATTTTTATAACCTGTTGAGATTATCTAAATTATCATCATCAAAGGATCTGTTTCTGGCTTTATGGGGTTGTTGTCATTTGCGTCTATTAGCGTTGAGTATGATATGCTAAGTGGCATCCCTGTGAATCCCTAGAGTTCCATACATAGTCCTCTTAGATCCCACTGTGCAGCAGCAATCTCCATAAATTTCATAATACTGTTAGGTAGAGACAAATCTCCAACAGCTATAAAAATCATATCAATAAACGCTTGGGATGAAACAGAAGGCAGGCAGCAGGGCTTCTTTACAGCCCTGAAAACTAGAAAATACTTGATTTAACAGGGATTCTCTCCAAAGCTTTGCAAGCAAATGTGAGCAGTTGTAACTTGGAGGGGAAAAGGAAAGGGAAAAAAATGATCCTGGAGTCGTAAGGGTGGGCCATATGCATTGTTTGCTTTGTGAGCAAAACTTATTTCCAGAACAAAACCCTATTCAATGAAGAATCTTCTAAGGGTTAAATACAAAATGGGCTTTCTACATATAGTCCAAAATTAGTTTTAATTTATTCCTAGATACTTTAAACACTTTATGATAGTCAATATTATTGTATTACTTATTTTGGGGCGATTCCTAAGTATTTTACATGCATTGTATTATTGAATTGACCAGATATCCGATATTGCTAAAAGTCTATCTGAGGCACAGAGAGGCAAAGTCACTTGCTCAAAGTTAATATGCTATCAATTTTTGAGAATATATTAAATTTGATTTCAAAAATGTGTTATTAATGACTATACTGTATTTTACGTCTTTACATCTGTTTCCCCAACTGAAAAGCAGGATCTTATGGTTATTGAAAGGATTAAATGAGATATGTACCTATAATAAGCTATTAAGTCAAATTAATAACAATACAGAAATTATCTCTATTTGTTTCTGTTGGGTATGCATCAAAGAGAAGAAATATCTGGTGCTGGGATTTTCAGTTTTAGGAGATACTGCCAAGCAATTTTCTAAAGTGCTGTATATCTAAAATGGAAGAGGGTTCCAGTTGCTCTGTATCATTACTAGCTCCTGACATATTTGGTGTTTTTATTTTCAGTTGTTCTGATGGGTATATAGGGGCATATCTGTGTGGTTTTAATTTGAATTTCTTTAAGAGGTACTGACATTCACCTTTTTTTTTTTTGCTTATTGCCCATTTAAATGTCCTCTTTTGTGGCAGTACTTTTCACACTTT
>NW_007727810.1:323159-328399 GCF_000696425.1 Galeopterus variegatus | reverse complement strand
GGTTGTTCTGATGGGTATATAGGGGCATATCTGTGTGGTTTTAATTTGAATTTCTTTAAGAGGTACTGACATTCACCTTTTTTTTTTTGCTTATTGCCCATTTAAATGTCCTCTTTTGTGGCAGTACTTTTCACACTTTTGCCCATTCTTTAAAAACTGGGTTGTTTGCCTTTTTAATATTGATTTGCAGGCATTCTTTGTAAAGTGGATGGAAGTCTCTTGTCAGGTACAAAAGTATATGGAAGCAGAATCCACGTGTTTCCCTCACCCCTACCAAATTTGAATGTGTCATGAGCAAGAAATAAATACTTATTATATTAGCTTTTATTGTGTTTGTTTTATTTAGACAGCAGTAAGTCCGAAACTGATTAATACTGCTATTCATTGAACACATATGCCAGGTAGATTGCCCACATAATTGGAGGTTTCCGCAGTGCTCTTTGTTTCCCTGATCACTGAGTTTACCTCATTGCTTATTTATTCATTCACATCCTTAATATGAGGGTACTTTACAAAATTCAAGAGAAGACAGAATTAAAAGAGAATATAAATCTATTCAGGAACTTTTGGAGACCCCTAGTAAATTGATATCCTCTGTAGGTATTTGATGCATTCATTTCAGTTGTTTGTTATATCTTAGCTATATAGAACATAATAGCTACTGTATAAATACTGGTTTGCTTAGTTAATTAAATTCCCTGAGAAATGCAAGTTAAAACCACAATGAGATAATACCTTACTCCAGTTTAAAGGGCTGTTATCAAAAAGACAGGAAATAACAAATGCTGGCAAGAATGTGGAGAAAAGGGAACTCTCCTACATTGTTCATGGGAATGTAAATTGGTACAGCCACTGTAGAAAACAGTATGTAGGTTTCTCAGAGAACTAAAAATAGATCAATCTTATGATCTAGCTATTCAATACATCAAGAGAAACCTGCACTCCCCTGTTTAATGCAACATTATCTATAATAGCCAAGAGACGAAATCAGCCTAAATGTGCATCAATAGATGAATGGATACAAAAATGGATAAATATGTGGTACTGTATTAGTCCGTTTTGTGTTGCTATAACAGAAATACCTGAGACTGGATAATTTATAAAGAAAAGAGATTTATTTGGCTTACGATTCTGGGACAGCTGCATCTGGCACAGGCCTCAGGCTGCTTTACTCATGGTGGAAAGCAGCAGGCAGCTGGCGAGTACAAGCAGATCACATGGTGAGAGGAAGCAAGAGAGAGGAAGCAAGAGAGAGAGAGAGAGAAGGTGCCAGGATCCTTTTAAACAACCAGCTCTCGCAGGAACTAATAGAGCAAGAACTCATTCATTAATCCCTCCTCCCTCAGGGAGAGCATTAATCCATTCATAAGGGATCTGTGCCCATGACTCAAACAGCTACTAGCACTGCCACATTGGGGATCAGATTTCCACATGAGTTCTGGAGGGGACAACACATCCAAACTCCATCAGGTATGTATACACAGTTGAATACTATTCAGCTATAAATAAAACCCCCAAATCCAACAAAAAAACCAACTATCATTTGCAGCAACATAGATGAAACTGCAGACTATCATGTTAATTGAAGTAAGCCAGTCACAGAAAGACGAATACCACATAATGTCACTCATGTGTGGAACCTAAAAGAAAAGTAGTTTCCATAGAAGTAGTAAGTAAAATAATGGTTGTCAGAGGCCAAGAGGGGAGTGAGGACAGGGGAAGAGAAGTAGTAGATTAATAGGTACAAAACTATGCTGTCTACCCTAAGTTGATCAATGTACAGTAGATGAATTTATTGAAACAACACACTATACTCCACAAATAAGTAAAAATAAATATGGAAACAGAAAGAAATTTTAGCCATTCCAAAACTAAATAATTTCTCTGAAATTTGTGGCATATAGGGAGTGTACATCTTTAGCGTCTGTTCTCATGACTTATTTTTTTCTCTTTATGTATTTCATTATTCGCTTTAATGGACATTCAGGAAGAATTGAGTTATCATTTTGCCTACAAAGGTTTTTGATTCTGCCTTTCTTATGTATTTCATATGGTATTTTTGCATGTATCCTATATAACATTTCGAATCATTTGTAGTTTCCATTGCCAAACAGAAATCTCGATTTATTCGCACTCCATAATATATTCATATAATCTGATCTCCGCTCCTCTTTCCTTAGAGTAATAAGGAAATATTTATAATTCCTTTCCCATCTTCTGCTTTTTCCCACCTTTTTACCTTCACATATTCTGTTTTCCTTAGTGTAAAATGCCTTCCCCTTACTTTATTTAGTTGGCAAAGTACTGATCATAATTCGTCTTCCTAACTGTCTCTACCATTTTAAAACATTTAGTGATCTTTCCATAAGAAATAGGCAAGCCTTCCACTGTGCCTTCAGAGGATTTTTTATGTGCTTTTATTATGGAACATACAGTACTCAACATAGTGTTATTAGGTATTTCAGTCATTTAATTTATGGATTATAATAATACCTAAAATGTGTTTATTTTATGTCTTTTAACTACTTCACAAACTAAGCTTTTTAATCATTTTAAAATATCAAAATAAAAATTACTTTTCATATGTGGAAATTTATTATGATATAATCCTTTGCTATTTTTTTGTATGGATATTTTATGGAATATGTGAAACTGTGGAAACATTTTTCTAGAACCTCTGTTCTTTAAAGATACACTTATTTTATATGTTTTTAAAAATGTTTACATAAAAATGGTTAATTACTTGCTGCATTTATCAGTTTGATATATTTAACATTGGGATTTTCTATGTTATCCATATATGCAGATAACTGACAAAGTATCTTTTATAACTGGTATATAATGCATTTGCATGGGTGGACATATTGTTATTCTCTTTCTAATCGCAGAAAAAAATTATATGGCTAAGATTATTCAGAATAAGTGAAAAAATGATAATAACTATATTAATGAAAAGAGTAGTTTTCTCTGACCTGCATATTTGTATTATGTTTTAGCTCACTGAAAATCTGCCAGCATAGTTATTTTATTTTTATCTGCCAAATCCTGGTCTCATTTACCTCAAATAACTCCACAACTTTTATCTTTCCCTCTTATTTATTGAACAACATGGTTCCACATTACTCCTTAAAAGATTAGCAAACATAGGCAGTTATAAATTAGGACCATATCTTCTATCCAATTCTACTAGTTTCATAGTTTATATCAAAGGCTATTTCTGCATGAAACCAGAAAAGAAAAAAAAACTGTTTTATGAACAAAATGACAGTATTATAAATTAGAGTCCTAAAAATTGCACTGTTTTCTTCAGGCTCAATGGTCTTTTAAGACATTGATGGCTCCCTAGGGAATGCCTGTGTTTATGATCCCCTGACAGTGTTTTTGAAGGGGAAATGCCTCTTTTAGTATGGTAGAAATATTATAAACATGTACCTGAGGCTGTTTGCAACCAACTGTAAATGGTTTCTTCACTGACTCTCATTCCATCTGGACGAAGGACAGTTGCCAGATCTGCGAGATATGTGTGGTTACACATATTATTGATGTGTTGTCAGCGACTCTGAGAGGTGCCATAATTCTTATTCATAGTTTCCTCTTTACAAACGCATGCTGAAAATCATTTAAATATACATTTATGTGAACAGGTAAAAGGTTTATTTAAATAGTAGTAATTTGTTTAGGTAGCAGACCAAAACACTTAAGTTTTTACTTGTTTTACCTTTGCATAATCTCAAATTTAGATTTCATTTTAGGATTCCACATACACATTATGTAATCATTTTTGAATTTGTTGTCTTACTTATTTGAATATTTGTATTAAAGTAGTCATTAAAATCATTTGCTCTGGATATAGTTTTGAATTATAAGGAAATTTGGATAATATTAACTTTCTTTGAATTTTTATCCCAACATGCCTACTTACCTTAACTGACTAGTAATCAGAACAAACCAAAACACAATAGTGCAAAACATGACTAATACAATAAAAAGCATTACTATATAATGTTGGGTTGCTATAAATCTAATGATAGTATAATAACAACTATAATAATAATAATAATAATAATAATATTAATAGTAGTAGTAGTAGTAGTAGTAGTAGTAGTAGTAGTAGTAGTAGTAGTAGTAAATTATCATTTAAATAAAACTTAAAAGTAATGCCCGTTAAATCAGACTAACCACAGTTATCCCTCCTCCCTATTGTATTTTGAGTCCCATTTTACCCATTTGCATTGCCTGCCTGATCTGTATTCATCTATGCTCTCAGGCATAACTCTACTAAACAACCGCCCTGTAATGAAGGTAATATAAGTAAGCCTAGTTTTACAAATAAAATGGCACACTTTCAGAAGTTAAGAAAATTGTTCAAGTTCATATATTTTGCCCATGAAGACCTAGGATTAGAATCTAGATGCCATATCTTTAACTACTTCTTATTACTGCCCTAATTTTGATGATAAAGTTTTAGATGTCTATTTGAATAATTTTTTGCTGATTTTAAAATATAAACAGGAAAATGTGTTTTTGGTCACTGGAAATTATCGTTTTCACTAAAAGTACAAGAAAATTGTTTTGAATGAAAACAAAATGAGAAAAGTATAGTCTTTTAAAATCTCACTTCCCCATAATATTTTATTCATGAAAAGTATGTTTTTTTGTTACAAGTCAAGCCAAATGAAAGCATTCTTAAATTTAGACTTTCTTATTCAGCACATCCTTTTGATATACAATAATTTCCTTTATTGTGCAATGAATGTTAATAATTACATACGTAACAATCTGACCAGATGTTTACATTAGATGTAAGGTAATATAAAATAAAAAAATGTGATAATAACACAGTCATACAAAAATGACTTAAACCAGGCTAGTTATTTTGTGAATAAAAATGATTTCTTTATGCAATTAAGGAAAGGGGGGTTGTCTATCTCTCCCTACCAGTTTCTTAGAAGATGTGAGTTTTGCAATCTAAACAACACAGAGAAATTCTGAAGAGAGCAGGGACTAAAATCCTAAAAGATTACCAACATGTGTATGCCTGTGTGTCTGTGTATGTGGATCTATCCACTACATTCTTTTCCTTCAAAGTTATTGCTAGCATAAGATAAAAATAATAACAAAGAAGGGCCGGCCCGGTGGCGCACTGCTACAGTGCGCTGCTTGGGAGTGCGGTGGCGCTCCCGCCGAGGGTTTGGATCCCACATACAGACCGGTTCCCGCTCACTGGCTGAGCGAGGTGT
>NW_007727810.1:318103-322159 GCF_000696425.1 Galeopterus variegatus | reverse complement strand
GCTTGGGAGCGCAGTGGCGCTCCTGCCGAGGGTTCGGATCCCACATACAGACTGGTTCCCGCTCACTGGCTGAGCGAGGTGCGGGTGCAACTCTGAGGGTTGCGATCCCGTTGCTGGTCCCGGTCTGGTACGGGCGCGACACTGAGGGTTGCAATCAGTTGCCGGACACGAAAAAAGAGAAAAAAATAAATAATAATAACAAAGAAAGAACCTACAACAAATAACAAGGAAAAAAAGCTATGTTAGAGAAGATTATGAATGTAAAACAAGGGAACATACAAGTATAAAAGCTGTAGTTTTAGAACTACCTACTTGGTTAAGCAGAGAGCTTACATTAAACTTTGTAAGGAAACAGTACAATTTCCATTTTCACGCAGTGAAATCAGTTAGTATTTATCGATGTCAACCATGTGCCAGGTTTTATGCTTGATGATGAAAAGAAACAGCCAAATATGAAACACTCTCTCAGAGAGCCCACAATAAAATGAGAGGCAGGTGTGAACAAATTATTGTAAATAAAATATGGTGAGTAGAGGTATAAACCAAGTACTATAAAGAAAAAAAAAAAAATAAGTGAGGTAATTCACAGCAAAATTCATTGANATGATGAAAAGAAACAGCTAAATATGAAACACTCTCTCAGAGAGCCCACAATAAAATGAGAGGCAGGTGTGAACAAATTATTGTAAATAAAATATGGTGAGTAGAGGTATAAACCAAGTACTATAAAGAAAAAAAAAAAATAAGTGAGGTAATTCACAGCAAAATTCATTGAGGAATAAGTATTGGAGCTGACTTTTCAATGGGAGTAGGAGTTTGTCATATGGGTCAGAGAAGAGGACAATTTCCAGGGACAGAAAGTGCCCCAGACTGGGTGAGTTATGAAAAAAAAAAAAAAAAAAAAAAAAAAGGGGAGGAGTGATGAGCAGATTTCACTAAAGAGAGAAGATTGTGCTCAGAGGAGAGGAAGATGAACACATAAAGGTAAACCTAGAGTAATCGCAGAGTCAGAATGAGGAGTGTTTTGAGCTTGGGCTTTATCTTCCCACAGTGAAAGGCCAAAGGAGGTTTTAAAAATGGAAGCAATATTAACAGATTTGCTTAATTAGGAAGATACTTCTGGAAACTAATAAAATTCCTGCTTTTCTGCCTTCATTCAAAAATTGCTTGTTAGCTTACACTCTCTATCCTTTGATAGACATAGCTGGCTCAATCGCACAATTTCCAGAAGTGGAGTAGAATAGAAGGGAGTTTGTAGAGGATAATGGGAGGGGACAATAATACTAGTAGAAAATACAAAAATTGCTTGTTAGCTTACACTCTCTATCCTTTGATAGACATAGCTGGCTCAATCGCACAATTTCCAGAAGTAGAGTAGAATAGAAGGGAGTTTGTAGAGGATAATGGGAGGGGACAATAATACTAGTAGAAAATACAGAACCCTTAGCCCCACCCTTTAGAGACCTTTGCTAACTTCTACATCATTCTTTCACAATCATGGAGGTTATGGGCACCACAATCCCAGTTTTCCTCTCCATCCTTGAATAATTTCAACATCCTGGGAAACTTCAATATCTTCATGAATGACTGAGATAGTAACACAGCCTGACAACTCTTGACTTAAAGCCTTTGAAGACCTTCCTTCAATCCTTCTTCAGGCACCACTTTTATGCCCATAATAAACACTGACAGTTCAGGGGTCAAAATCTCTGCAGCCTTCTCACCGACTAAGCCTTTATATGACATTTCCTTTTCCTACTTAAGGAATGATCTCACCATCCCCACTGATTATTGTCACTTTGATATATTCAAGGACATTGCCTTCAAAAGGATTAGTCTCATTCTGGGATCGTCATTTAAATGACAATAAAAATGTAATAAGAAAATTTCCATAATAGAAAATGGTATAAAACTCAGTGGAGACATTGTTGAAAGAACTAAATCTTGTTTTAATGTCAGGAAAGGCTTCATTAAAAAGTTTTTGAACTGAAATTTTAGGAATAAACAGATATTTGCCAGGTACACAGTTAGAGGGACAGGAGTCTTATCATTCTTTCCGCAGTAACTCTCACAGTGTATTGAAGTTATAGTGTATAAATTTGTAAAAGTCTTATACCTGAATTTGGTGAAAATAGGGAAGCATTTCCATTTGTCATTACTAATGAACAGAATTTGTGGTTCAAGTGTATAGTATATTCAGAGTTAATAGATTGTACCAAACTGTTTGCCAAAGTTCTTATACTAATTTTCTGTACAGAAAAAAAAATAGTATGTGCAAATTAGAACCCTGTGAGAGTGCATGACCTGATCAGAGAATCACAGATATTTTATATTACCAGACTATATAGTGCTAAAATGTCTACAGTGACTATGTGCTTAATATACCAAGAGCCAGAGTATGAAGTGTGTTCAACATCATACAAAGAAACTAAAATATTAATCCTGCAGGCTATTTGGACAGACAGAATAATTTTGAATATCATTTTTGCAGACAGCAAAACGATTGTTTGTTTCCTAATCTATTTCTGAGACCTTTCCACCTTACTCTCTTAAGTACCATTTAAATATTAACTGTCTTAGAAACTTTCCTCATATGCTAATAATGCCTGAAACCTGGATCTACAATTCTAAGTTTTACCTTGAATTCCAAACCTGTTTTCAGAATGTATTTGTATTTACCTATGTGTCTCTATGGAACCAATGCTTTCTCCTCTTCTTGTATCTTTATTGATCCCAAACCACACAAGAAGTCACATTCAAGTCAAATCCCTAAGGATCATACTTCACTCTCACATACCACCCACAATTTATCCTTTGACTAAATTCTACCATTTTATCTTCTAAATATCTCTTAGCCCCAACCTTTCCTCTGTAACCTCAATACAATTGCTTTATTTTAGACTTTCACTCTATCTTCTTTGACCAATACCTACTTCAAGTACTTCTTATTACTACTAGTAGGCCCTCAATAAATATTGTAAAATGAGTGCAAGGAAAGTATATAAGTAGAAATTTAATGAGTATTACCAACCCATTGTATATTCAAACCCTACCTTTTTCCTGCTCTGAACTAATTATAATAAATGCATTAAATTAACTGAATTTAGAATGGTTGCTAGGAGTAAAGTAGAAACAGACCATTTGTGACATTTTTCATTTTATTAGTTTGCAATGACTTTAAATTGCAATTTAAGTTGTAGTACCCATTGACTAAGTATATGCTGTCTTAATATGAAAATGATTGTATATTGTTCTGTATATATAACTACACATATAAAACTGTGTTTAATATATGTTCTATAAAATAATATGAGTAGGGAAAATTTCACAAAACTAATGTGATTAAGTTATTGTAAAAAATCACATAAAAACATCACAAATTCTTACTACACAAGGAGAGCATTCTAAATAAATCTCTTGATTTTATATGTCAAAAAACAAGTGATATTACAAGGAAAGATCCTTAGCTGATTTCCTAAAGTCAATTCTGCTATGTATAAACCCATGAAATCTCTTATGTCCCTTTAAAATAATCTAGGAACAGAACACCATTTCTAACAACTACACTGGATGTGTTTATAGAACTAAGAAAATAATGTACACTATTATGATTTTAATCCATGATAAGTAAAAAATATACCCAAATTGCATAGATCTCTGAGTATTATACTAATGGATTAAACAAAGCCACAAATTATGTTTTTGACTTCATTTTGAAATGTATTTCTATTATTTTATGGCCAAAATAATAAAAATATTTAGTGACCCTATACATATGAATACATATACAGAAATATTTCAGAGCCCTATAAATATATTTCTATGCGTGTATATTTATGTATACATACATGCCATATACGGTTATGTACAAATGCCATACTTCTGTTATTTTCTTTACTTCTTACACCAACTCTATGAGGAATTACCCACATTTTAGTAGTGGAAAAAGGAATTCACACATGTTAAATAGCTAATCATAATATCAATTAAGGAGTAAATGAAGGATCTCAAATTCAAACTGAGATCTTACTGACTTCAAATGTTAGGTTTTTTCCA
>NW_007727810.1:316534-317688 GCF_000696425.1 Galeopterus variegatus | reverse complement strand
TATCATCTTTTATAAATTAACAGAGTGAGTATTATAGGAAGAAAATAAAGTAAGGATAGGTAAACATGTTCTGCAAAAGGTCAGATAGTAAATTAGCATGAAAATGGCCACAGAAAAACATAAATAAATGTGGCTGTTTCTAATAAAACCTCACTTACTAATACTGAAACTTGATTCTCAAATGAGTTTCATATGTCATGGGATATTTTCTTCTTCTTTTTGTTTTTCCAATCATTTGAAAATGTAAAACCCATTCTTGGCTTATCGGCCATACAAAAACAGGTAAAGGGCTCGTTTGGGGACACAGTCTACCAATGACTGAAGTAAAGTATAGTTAAGCTTCACAACTGGAAATACAAAATACAGGACTAAAATAATTTAATTGTTAGGAAACAAAGACTCTGAAATCGGAAGGTGCTATGATCACTGCATTTCTTTGCTAATGTGGTTCCTCTTTCTACTCCCATAGACTATATCCATCCTAAAAGTCATAATAAATATGCTACTTTCACATTAGGGTCTTCTCTTATATGTACCTATAAGGAACATTATATTCTTTACAATCATATGAAGTTAAAGTCCTATGGACACATTTAGCATTTTCATATTTTCTACTTCTTTTATTTTATATTATTTTATTTCATGGTTTAGCACATTCATAGTAGAAACAACATCTTATCATTCTTTCCCCAATAATTCTCACAATGTATTGAAGTTACAATGTGCTTTAAACAACACCTTTTAAAAATTTAGTCAATATAAACAAAAAAATTTAGAATGTCAGACCTTAGAACTAGAAGACATGCTTCTTAGAATGGTCCAGCCGCCTTTAGCCATATAAGGCTTTGCTATCCCGATTTTTTTGAATGATGAAACTGAAACTCGAAAGAGTTATGTCACGTGCACATACCACATGGCTGGTATGAATGAGGACTACATTTTGTTCTGACAGTAGCATATCAGCTAATTGATGGACTAGAAAGTATGTTACAGTAATTTTATTAGTTGAATTAACACTAGCTAATGACACAATCCCAAAAGCTCAGTGACATAAAATAACAGAAGTTTATTTTTCACTTATGCAACAGTCCAACACAGTCAAGTGTCTCTTGGACAGCTCTCTACAGAGCAATGACTCAGGGATCCTGGCATCT
>NW_007727810.1:314065-315934 GCF_000696425.1 Galeopterus variegatus | reverse complement strand
CACAGTCAAGTGTCTCTTGGACAGCTCTCTACAGAGCAATGACTCAGGGATCCTGGCATCTACTGTGTTACAACTCGACCCTCCTCTAAGAGCCTCTGCACAATCTTCCACTGGATTTGGCAGGTCAAGTGAAGAAAGTGAACATGGATTCTTATGCACAGCATTTTATGGCCAAGCCTGAAAGTGGCATTCACTAGATCCTTTTAGCCTGATCCAAACTAAACAGTTGACTGAAGAGAAATGTGGTTTGTCAAGGAAGAGGAAATACAATGAAGGAAATCTTGAAAGTATTGACTGCTAATGTTAAGAGGTTTCCGTAATTGAATGTTGGCACAAGAGTTGCCAATTGCAAAGTTCTTCTGTAAAAAATTTTAACAACAGTAAACCTTTTAATGTATTACAATTTATTAAGAGGTAACAAGACAGATATGTACCCTATGTAAAAAATTTAGAAAGTCATTAGCTTTTACTTATCAACAATAAAGATGTTTTAGTTATCAACAATAAAGATGTTTTTACAACTGCCTATAGTATCTTATTATTTTTAAATCTGGAATGCAGTATGTTTTAAGGACAAATCAGCAAATGAAAAGATCTTGCTTTGCTAGCTTTCAGTTCTGACAAAGTGTGAGAATTTAACTTTTTCTGTTCTTAATGACTGTAATTAACATATTAAGATTTCTTGAAAATAAAATCTGAAGCCCTTTTATTTATTTATACTTTTGTGTAGGAAGGCTTCAGACAGAAAGTCTTTGAAAGAGAACTTTATCTTTGACTCTTCCCAGCAAATGAGTCCTGCCTTTCTTACTGATGATTTTATTTCTCATTAACACAAAACAAAACAGAACAGTTACTAGTGTTTCTGGGGTGTACAAGACCCTTGATTGATTAAATCATAAAGCTTTTTATTTTAAAGGAATGCATTTAAAAAATCTTATGTCTGCCATTCTTAATTAAATTTAAGTAAATTTAACCATATTTATGTATATTTTTAGATTTGCTTAAATATATTACTACAAATTTTATAATTTGTATGGCCAAGGTGTAGAATTGTCACCAGTGTTGGACGTCCCAACAATATAAGTGACCGTCTTATCCAAGATTTTCTGTAGATACTGAAGGTTGATTTCACTTTTGAGATTATTATTATTATTATTATTATTATCATGTGGCAGGCTTTTAATCCAATAAACTGCTCTACAGTGCTTTTGGAGAGGACAAATACAAATTCTTTTGAGTATGGCTTGTCAGAGCAGAGTGAATCCTATCTTCTATGATACAATTCTTCAGTGACTTTCTGCTGCCGCTGGTGCAGATCACCTTCCTTTTGTGATTCATTGAGAAGCCTGGACTCAATGAAACCTTTCAGAATGGTAGAATTTGGACATCTGACTATGAGTAATATCTTTGATGATCTTTCTCATATTATAGCACTGTTGTTTAAATAAGCCCCTTGCAATTTTTTAAAAGTCTACCAGGGTATTCTAGAAATATGTTGTAAAATTCTTACTAACATGTATAGCCATGTACCTCTTAAACTAGGTTGTAAAATATTGTAATTTGGGTAGATACAAAAAGTGTTAAAATTATTTCAATATTTTAGGTTGAATTTCCAAACTTCCCTTTATTTTATCTTTTGAACATTTTATCTGATATACTACAGAAAAAAATAATATTCTTAATTTGTCTAACTTCCTTTAAGATTTTTTCTTTGTGTATGGTTTTCTGCAGTTTAAATATGGTAGGCCTGGGTGTAGTTTTTGATTGTCTTTTATTTATACTACTTGGTGTTCTCTGAGCCTTCTGGATGTGTGGTTTGTCATCTTGTGATTGTTTTTGTTTTTCTCAACCATTGTTACTTCAAATATT
>NW_007727810.1:312417-313888 GCF_000696425.1 Galeopterus variegatus | reverse complement strand
TGTGTGGTTTGTCATCTTGTGATTGTTTTTGTTTTTCTCAACCATTGTTACTTCAAATATTTCTTCTACTTTGTTGTCTTTTTTTCTTTCTTCTAGTATTCCAATTATGAATATGCTATGCATTTTGAAATTGTCCTACAGTTCTTGAATGTTCTTTACTTTATTTTTTCTGTTTGTATTTCATTTTTGCAAGTTTCTTTTGACATATCTTCCAGCTCACTGATTCTTTCCTCAGCCATGTCTAGTCTACTGATGAGTCCATCCAAAGCATTATTGATTTTGTTGGTTTTTTTGATTTCTATCATTTCCTTTTGATTTTTTTATGTACTAACTTCATATTTGCTTAGTTTTACTTCTACACTCTATGTAGAAAACATGCACTTAAAATAAGTCATTAACTACGTATGAGAATGAGTTTCATCAATAAGCAATAAACAAATTATCACCAATTACACTGACAGTGGCTGATTTAAACTAGATTCAAAGAAATACCTACAACCTACCTCTTGAAATTTAGTTGGTCACAAAAGAAGAGAATTTAGAATTAGAAAGGTTTTGAGAAACATTGGGTGGGTCTTTGGGTACTAAAGCTATTTAGAGAAAGTGGATATAAATAGCTTCATAATCACTTTATTGTTAATGGCAGAATCTTCAAATAGAATACGTGTAAAATATCTTAAAATTGTTGCTATATTTTAGGTGTGGTGGTATGCAGTATATACCAAGAAGCAATGTCTGCACTCTGTGAAATAGAATCATAACATGAATGATGTTTCCTGGCAAAAATCTAAAGAGGCAAAGAACTTATATTTCTCATTTTTAAATATTAAGATAGATAATCAGTAGAGAAAGTTTCTTTGCATACTGTAATGCCTCTCTTTGACTCATTGGAAGACCAAAGTACTCTTTGAGAATGTATAGTTTGGCAGATCTCAGAATGAGTAACTTTTGCTATTAGTACTTTATGATTCAGTTGTATTTTTCCTATTCTAATCTATCTAATTTATCCCCTGAAGAGTATATTGCTGTTAACTACAAGTTAAAATGGAAAATGAAGAAACACAAAATCAAGAGCATTGTTCAATATAATGTAGAAACTGTGGGCCAGTAGATCAAATGTATGTGACTATTATATGAGTATAATGCTATTTATTTGAAGATTTTTAGTAAAATTATTCTAATAAAATGCCTTTTAAAAGTCTACTATACTGTGATATTATAAATCTTTTCTTTAAATTTATAAATTATGCCACACAAAGAAACAGGGAGTAATTTAAAACAGGTCTTTCATTTTTAAAAGCTCAAAATGTAATGTCCTGGTGTTGATGAAAAGAAATAGTTTAGTTAGGTAGGATTTAGACAGCATAAGGACAAAGAAAAAAGGTTAGTAATTAGAGTAACATTCAAAACGAAAACTACAGAATAAACTGAACATATGTGTTTTATGCTCTATAAAATAGTAACATATACA
>NW_007727810.1:306251-312195 GCF_000696425.1 Galeopterus variegatus | reverse complement strand
TAAAATGCCTTTTAAAAGTCTACTATACTGTGATATTATAAATCTTTTCTTTAAATTTATAAATTATGCCACACTAAGAAACAGGGAGTAATTTAAAACAGGTCTTTCATTTTTAAAAGCTCAAAATGTAATGTCCTGGTGTTGGTGAAAAGAAATAGTTTAGTTAGGTAGGATTTAGACAGCATAAGGACAAAGAAAAAAGGTTAGTAATTAGAGTAACATTCAAAATGAAAACTACAGAATAAACTGAACATATGTGTTTTATGCTCTATAAAATAGTAACATATACACAAGAAACAATTTTATCGCTTAACAATTAAGAAGTTCATGGGTGTAATTATCTGCAAAAGTCTTCCTGAGAGAAATACATTTTAAGTCAGATTTTGAAGATAGTAATGAGCTTGAATTGGTGGAGCTAGATAAAGAAAGAGTGAGATTATATTTGAGTTAAGGAGAAATTACTTGAGAATAGACACATAAAACTAGGAATAAGAGATCACTAGTTGGAAAAGACTATTGAGCAACCAGAGTTAAGGCACAATATCAGAGAATCAATAGAGGTAATTTAGTTAGATTAGATTTATACGACAGAAGGAATGGATGAATGTTTAGATATTAGAGAAGCATATTAGATGAAGGACTAGAGACAAGATTTTATCTATTAGACAATAAAATACCATCATACATGAGTTAAGAAAAAGTAGTGGTATCTTTGATTCTTATGCATAATCAAAATAAATCGTTTACTAAAAAAACTGACTATTTAATTCTAGTTAATTGCCCTAGTACCTTGCAATACATATAATATGATTTCCAAGTTCTAATTGGTTTTTAATTCTTCAAGCCCACTGGAACAAAATATGAAGATCAAAAGCATTCTCAAATTTGTAGTAAAATCATATATGAAAAGGTCAATACTATAGTGCAGTGGGGAAAGGATATATTTTCAATAAGTCAGGCTTTGTCAATTGTCTATTCATTGATTTTAAAGTATGAATTTTGATCTCTCACTGCACTGACCGAAAATGATTTCGGATGGATTCTAGATTTAAATATGAAAAATAAAATAATAAAGTTTCTGGAAGATAACAGACAAGAATATTTTCATAATAATGGGGAAGGCAGAGATTTCTTAAAAGATATGCCAAATCAGTACTCATGCAGGAAAACTAAAAAATTTTACTACATTGACAGTAAATGTGAAAACATTTCATTTTTTTATCAAATATTACCAGTAAGAAAGTAAAAAAGCAACCCACATTGTAGGAGAAGACACTTTCAGCACATAAATCTGACAAAGATTCCTGAATACATAAAAACACTTCTAAATAATAATTAAAACGTCAACCAAGATAATAGAAAAATGGGAAAAGACTTAAACAAGCACATCACAACAGAAGATATGTAAAGGAGCAACAAACATCAGAAAATGTACACAACTGGTGACTTAGCACCGTTGGTTAGAGCTAGGTGCCGATAACACTAAGGTGCAGGATTTAATTTCTATACTGGCCAGGACAGAAAAGAAAGTAAGAAAAGCGGGGGGGGGAGGGGGGGTATGAAAGATAAGAAAATGTGCACGACTTCACTAGTCATCAGAAAGAAGCAAATTAAAACCTAAAATTGAAAAAAATGCATACTCAATAGAATATGTAAGATAAGAAAGACAAAAATGGTATTGGTAGATATGCGGAGCAACACAAACTGTCATATGCTATATATGGAAGAGTAAAATTCATATAAGCACTTTGGCAAAATGTTTGGCATAATCTAGCAACACTGAGTATACTATACCCTGAACCACCACTTCTGTTCATTAGTAAGAACTAATGGAAATGCATCCCTATTTTCACCAAAATCAGGTATAAGATTTTTACAAACTATTAAAATTAACCAAATATTGTAAACACAAATATTTCTCATTATTGAATAGCTAATTAAGCTGTAGCATATTTATTTAATTAATGAATAAACTATGCAGCAGAGAGAATGAACACACTACAATTACAAGCCACAGCATGGACGAGTTTCTAAAATTGTTGAGTATACTGAGGAAGTTACAAGAGTATTACTGTGTAATTCCCTTTGTCTAAAGTTAAAAAATATATATATATGTATAGTGGCAGAAATTAGTCTAGTGGTTACCTCTGATGAGGTATATTCTGGAAGGGGCCCAGGGAGATTTGGTGTCTAACAATGTTCTATTTTTTTTTTTTTTATCTGTGTCCCATTCACATAGATGTATCCCAAGCACCAATTCATTAAACTCTATAGATATACTTTTGTGCACTTTTCTGTATGTATGTTTTAACTGAATAAAAATTTTAACTAAAAATAATTCTTCTTAGGCAGTTCCAGAGACATGAATGCCCAAGAATGCTGTTACAAATACTAGTTTAAAAAGTTCTAAAAATTGTGCCGGCCCGGTGGCACACTGCTACAGTGCACTGCTTGGGAAGCGCGGCGGCGCTCCCTACACTGCTACAGTGCGCTGCTTGGGAAGCGCGGCGGCGCTCCCGCCGAGGGTTCAGATCCCATATGCAGACCGGCCGCTCACTGGCTGAGCGAGATGCGGGAGCAACACCGAAGGTTGCGATCCCGTAGCCAGTCCCGGTCCGGTACGGGCGCAACACTGAGGGTTGCGATCCATTGCCGGTCACGAAAAAAGACAAAAAGGAAAAAAAAAAAAAGTTCTAAAAATTCATAATTGTTTTTTTTTTTTCAAAATTGAAGTCAATCAGATGAATTTTGCTTGATATTTTAGTTAAAATATATGAATTGGAGGACAATTCTGTCCAAGATAATTATATTAAAAACAGGCACAGAGGATGGAAATTTTAAGGTATATTTGGGGGGTAATGAGTAGACTGGTGTGATTAACTTATGAATTTCAGAAAGAAAGAATGCAAGTGATGATGTGGTGGAAAATGGAAAAATTAATTGGATTCAAGTGATAAAAATGGAAAGGTAATTAAGATTCAAGTAATTGAGATCTTTGAATGCTGTTCCAAAGAATTTGAATAGCATTTTGTAGATAATGAGGCACCACAGAAGATTTTTGTAAAGAAAAACGACTGCATTTTATCTGTTCTTATGAAGATAACTCAGATGGCAGTGGGAAGAACAGATTAAAAGATTAGAATCTAAAAACCTGGAGATTAGTTGTATAGATATTGCAACAGATAAAGCAGATGATGAAAACCTAAACCAAGATATTAACAAGAAACTTTAGAAGAGAAAGACAGACAATTTCCAACATGTAGTGATAAAATAATTGACTGAATCTAGCAGGTGATTAGATATGGGAAATGGGAAATAAATACATGAAGTGAAATTAACTTTAGTATTTCTAACCTGTAAGATAAGCAAATAAAGAATTTCATTAACAGAAATAATAAATAGAAAAGGAGCACCTTAGAGAGAAACGAATGAATTCATTTTAGAATATTGAAGTTCTGTATACTGGAGTTAGTGTAATGCCAGTACGAACCGGCAATAAAGAGCTGCGGTTTAGAAGGCAGGTTAGGATGAAGATGTACATTTGGTAGTTTCAGCACAAAGGTCATCTTTGAAGTCATAGGGATGATTTCACAGAATCTTCCTGTCCAATTTAATCTTTATCATTATAGCACCTCATTGCATTAATATATAACTTTATTTTAGCCCACTTTATATTTGTATTTCTGAATTCTTTATGCTGGAGTAACATTTTGTATTTATTTGTATTCTCCCACAGGATCCAATATGATGCTTTGGCACAGTGTGAAGTAATCATTTACTAATATTTTTTTGGTTATTTGACCTTGGCAGAATCAGATAAATAGCCTCATGTGCTTTCATGTTTATTGTGAATTTTATGACTTTTAAATATGGAGATTACAAAAGGACTCACTCAACTCCTCAAAATATTTGTAACATTATATACCCTATATTTATAGTAGCAAATAGGTTCCATCATAAACTTTGAAAAAAAAAAAACATTAATTAGATCCTGTAGTCAAATAAAATTGGCTACCATCAATACTAGGGATGCTTAGAAAATTTATGCCTTCATTATGCCCACATAGATGATTGCATTAGCCTCCAAGCAGGTTCTCTTTTTTTCAGTCTGATTCTACATTTCTTTTTCAACATGAAGCCAATAATCACCCTGTGTTCTATTATTTGTACTCCTGCTTTAGGGTAGCTTTTAAGAATTTTCTCCTGACATTGTTTTTATAGTTATTCCACATCATTACAGTTTCTGTGAAATCCTATCAAGGTTTACTGAACCAGGTGCACAATAAAAAAACATGACATTAATGTAGGGTAAGTGTCTATGTTCCAAGAGCTCATCTAATAGGAATATTATTTTATTCTTTGAAAAATTATCTTTGCATGATTGTCAGATAATGTGCTAAACCATGTAAGTGATTTTCCCAGGATAAAAATGCACCCTTTAAAATTTAACATTTAGTGTGAACTTGTTTTTACCATTTTAGTGGCAATTTTTTCAAAATGGTTTATAGATGTTTTTGCCTACTAATATGAAGTAAATATAATTTAATTTTTATTTAACAATTCAGAGACTTTATTACCAACATCAGTTGGCTCTAACTTCAAAGCTGTCAGTATCCAGCTCTTTTTATTACCCTACTATATCACTTGGGTCCACAAAAACATTATATATCATCTGGTTTACTTTAATGCCTGCTAACTTGTCTTTCAACTTCTCCTCATGTCCACTGCAGTCTGTTGTCAGAAAAGCTGGGATGTTATTTTTAAAGTTTAAGTTCAATTATGTCACTTCTCAGCTCAAAACACTCCAGTTGCTTCCTATTGATTCTTTCAATAGCTTACAAAGCCTTGTATGACTTGGTTCCCATTACTGCTCTCATCTCATTTCCTACTACTCTCTTTGAACACGTGTCATGTGCCCTTTACAATAATTGTATTATCTACTTCTTACAGTGTCTTCTGCCCTTAACAATACTTGAAAACATTTCCCAACTTTTGACTCAATCACAGCTACACACACACATATATGTGTACATAGAGAGACTTCTAATCCGTAATAACTTCGTATAGCATACATTATACGAAGTTATACGATGTTAAGAGGTTTCCGTAATTGAATGTTGGCACAAGAGTTGCCAATTGCAAAGTTCTTCTGTAAAAAATTTTAACAACAGTAAACCTTTTAATGTATTACAATTTATTAAGAGGTAACAAGACAGATATGTACCCTATGTAAAAAATTTAGAAAGTCATTAGCTTTTACTTATCAACAATAAAGATGTTTAGTTATCAACAATAAAGATGTTTTTACAACTGCCTATAGTATCTTATTATTTTTAAATCTGGAATGCAGTATGTTTTAAGGACAAATCAGCAAATGAAAAGATCTTGCTTTGCTAGCTTTCAGTTCTGACAAAGTGTGAGAATTTAACTTTTTCTGTTCTTAATGACTGTAATTAACATATTAAGATTTCTTGAAAATAAAATCTGAAGCCCTTTTATTTATTTATACTTTTGTGTAAGAAGGCTTCAGACAGAAAGTCTTTGAAAGAGAACTTTATCTTTGACTCTTCCCAGCAAATGAGTCCTGCCTTTCTTACTGATGATTTTCTTTCTCATTAACACAAAACAAAACAGAACAGTTACTAGTGTTTCTGGGGTGTACAAGACCCTTGATTGATTAAATCATAAAGCTTTTTATTTTAAAGGAATGCATTTAAAAAATCTTATGTCTGCCATTCTTAATTAAATTTAAGTAAATTTAACCATATTTATGTATATTTTTAGATTTGCTTAAATATATTACTACAAATTTTATAATTTGTATGGCCAAGGTGTAGAATTGTCACCAGGGTTGGACGTCCCAACAATATAAGTGACCGTCTTATCCAAGATTTTCTGTAGATACTGAAGGTTGATTTCACTTTTGAGATTATTATTATTATTA
>NW_007727810.1:273011-305794 GCF_000696425.1 Galeopterus variegatus | reverse complement strand
TATCAATTAAATGAAGCATATATTAAAAAGTATAGCCTATTGCATAAGAAGGAGGATTTTACAATTGGATCTTGCGTTTAGATCTGGTGTCCATCCATGACAAATGTGTAAATTAGACTAGTTTCTTTTCAGTTACCATATAGATGTATGGAAGTGCTAATAGGAATGACATGTATACACTAATCTTTAAAAAAAATTTTACTTACACGCATACACAAACGTTAGGGTAAACACAGGAATTGATTAAACCTTGGACAACAGTGAAATGTTTAAATAAAAAGAATTCTTGAATAAAATTATTTGTCTTTGAGGCAAGGGAGGCCTAATTTTCCTACATGATACTTTTTAAATTGAAAAATCAAGAGGCACAAACAATTGTAGAGGGGGATAACATTTATGATGATAATAAAGTAATATCCTGGTGCATTTTATGATTGTAATGAAGTAATTTAATAGAGATTTAAAGGAAATTTGGAGAAACCATTCTAATATGAGCATTACTAAAGCTTCTTATAGAGTTCTATTTCTCCTGCATCTAGAATTAAAGCATCTATTTACTGATATAGGTTAATGGAGATTTTGATAAAGTGCTTTTTTGTGGCCTTAAAACCCCGATAGAAATTTACTGGATTAAGGAATAGCACACAGTTCTTTTCGAAGAGTGTGTAAGTTTTGGTTTACATAACAAATATACATCTGCCCATGAGTTTGTTATTTAGTGATAAAAATCCTATATCAAATGTAAAATATGGAAACATATTCTCTTAATATTCCTGAAGATAATAATACAATGTGGGTTTAATTATTAAATTCATTGAACTCATGACATAATAGTATTTCAAGACAATAATTCTCAGGGATTTTTGTTCATAATAGAATATACCAGGGGAATATAAGTCATATATACCAAAAATAATATTGTGGGAGGGAAAGCAGGATCACAGAACTTTGAGAGTGTGTGGAGGGGTGAGGAGAGGGTGGAGAAAAGGGGATCAGGAAATGTTGAGAAAGTAAGAAACCTCGTAATATAATGTTGAGCTCCAAGTTATACATAGTGTTTAAAAGATGGAGATTTTTAAAAGATTAAAAGAATATACCCACAGACATACACATACATGTATATGTATGTATGCATATGTTACATGCTATTCCCACTCTTCATAATATGAAATAATTCTTCATTTGCACAATGATTAAACTTTAGGTAACTAAAGCTTATCTATTTTTAAAAAGGGATCATCACAATCAAACTTGACAACATCACAAATACAAATAGCATTTTTTGAGAGTCACCAACACATTAAATATAGAATTATTTCCTACTCTGTGCTGGGTATTCTCATAAGTACTGAGGATAAAGTGTTCAATGAAAATATGTGGTATATGTCCTCACAAAACTTTAAAACTTTGTAGAAGGGAAAGATGTTTGGAAAAGTCACAAAAAATGACTATGAACTAAACTCTGTCCAAGTTTAGAGACTTACATATGCTGTTTCTTTTGCTTGAAAAAAATTTCGAACAGAAGTATTACTTCTTCCAAAAGAACTTCTCTCACCACCTCCCCTTCCTCCAGATAATAATTACGTCCAGTTGTTTTAACTCTCATTTTGTCGCATATTTTTCTCTCAAATAATTTTTTCATTAGTATCTGGAGGAAAGGGAGGTGGTAGAGAAGGTCTCTTGGAGGAAGTAATGCTTCAGTTAGAATTTTTTTTTCCAGGAAAAAGGAACAACACATATGTCTCTAAAACTGAGCAGAACTTCATTTTTTTAGAGTAACTGAGATCAATGTGGCTACTTCAGAATTGTCACAGGAGTGACAAGATTACAGAGTCAAACAGGGGCCAGATCACTAGGCCCTTTCAGTAGAAAATGATGATAACAATTTTATGTTTTAACCAAGATGCTATGGGAATCTGTTAAAGGGTTCTGAGTAGTGGATTCATATGTTTTGATAGACATATAAGCACCCCAAATGCTCACTAAAGAATTGATCACTATTATTAATACTTTCTGATGAGCCAACAAGTCCAAAAAGTGTAAGAAGCAAATATTCTTCAGTGACCAGTGCAACTGATTGATGCACGTTGCATGTTGGTCTTCTTTCAATCTAAAAATTCCTTTAAAGTGAAATCAAAATATCTCCTATGGATGGGGAAGGTAGAATCATCAGACAAAAGATTTCAACAAAATCCTAGATGCTGAAAGCAAATAGGAAGTATTACATAACAAAATAGAGCAGCGATAGCTGGGGCTTAGAGTATAAATGGAAGTACAAATTGCAAAGAAGGGTACTGCGTTGTCATAGGAGAATCCTAGGGAAAGTAGAGACTTGAGAATTCTGCACATAATGAAGAAAAAAACATTGAGATGTCACCTCACCCCAACTAGACTGTCTATTATCAAAAAGACTGAGGATAACATGCAAGCGAGGACATTTAGAAAAGGGAACTCCTCTGCATTGTTGGTGGAATTGTAAATTAGTACAGAAACTATGGAAAACAGTATGGAGGTTTCTCAAAGAGCTACAGTTACAAAATACCATATAATCCAACAATCCTACTTCCGGCTATATACCCAAAGAAGTGGAAATCATCATGTCAAAAGTATACCTGCACTCCCATGTTTATCACAGGTCTTTTTACAATAGCCAAGATATGGAACCAACCTAAATGTCCATTGATGGATGACTGGATAAGGAAAATGTGGTATATATACACAATGGAATACTACTCGACCATAAAAATAGAACGAAATTCTGCCATTTGTAGCAACATGGATGAGCTTGGAGAAAATTAAGTTAAGTGAAATAAGCCAGACACAGAAAGAGACATACCATATGTCCTCACTCTTAAGTGGAAGGGAGGGAGGGAGGGAGGAAGGAAGGAAGGAAGGAAGGAAGGAAGGAAGGAAGGAAGGAAGGAAGGAAAGAAAGAAAGAAAGAAAGAAAGAAAGAAAGAAAGAAAGAAAGAAAGAAAGAAAGAAAGAAAGAAAGAAAGAAAGAAAGAAAGAAAGAAAGAAAGACCACAATAAAACATTGAATTTTCAGAAGGAGAGAACAGACCTATAGTTACTAGAGGTGGGAAGGGGGAGGGGAAGGGAGGATAGGGAGTAATTTGATAAGGGACACAAAAAGTAATTACGGTTTGTAATGATGAACCTGCTACTAATATTGATTTGGTCATCACATTGTACACAAATACTTGTAAACTCTGTACCCTATAAATATGTATAAACAAAAACAATAAAAAGTAAAAATAAAATAGAAGAAATGAAAAGATAATAGGAAAACATTAAATAAATACAAATTAATGTCTCAAAGAGAAAAAAAATGAGAATATTATATGCTGTAAAACAGGAGGATTTAATGCATGACATAACTTCGTATAGCATACATTATACGAATGTATGCGAACAATAAAATTCCATCACATCCTCTCTGTACCATCTCACAAAGATCCGGAAACTAGGCATTCAGGCAAAGAATTAAATGATTCTTCTCTGAAATAATTGAATGCCTGGTATAAACTCTCATTTTTGTTTCATTCATGTGTGACAAAGCTCACAATTGACAAAATCATGCAAGCACATAAAGTTCCAAATCAAGTCTTATTGTCTAATTTTTAAATATAAAAGGGCATCCTAGAATCAGTAAATCAATCAAAATTTGAGATTTTGCAAAAGACTGTAGATCAGGGTTTCTCAATAATGGCACTATTGACATTTTGGACAAGATACACAGTAGAAGGCAATTGTGCCTCCATCCTACTTATGATACCCAAAATGTCTCCACACAATGCCAATATCCCCAAGGAGTTGAGAAGCACTGTTCTAGAGAAAGCAGCTTGAGGAAAAACAGAAATTTAAAATAACTGTACTTTACTTAATTATTGCATCTACAACATAAGAAATATAAATAAATATAAAAAAGGAATATATAAAAGAAATATAAAAAGGAAATAAAGCTTTGGAAATTAAAAAAAATATTATTTCTAAAATAAAATTAAAAAAATAATTGACACCTTAGAATAGCCAATATTATACCAAACAAATAGAAGAAAAGGATAAAATGAAGAAAAGCCAATTCATGGGATCCAATATATAACTAATTAGGGCTCAATGAAGAGAGTAAAGAAATTAAAATTAACAGAAACTTCTCAGAAAGACAAGTATCAAAGTGGCACAGGCTTTGCAAGAGCCCAAAAGAATAAGCAACAAAAGATTCTGAATGATAAAGAGTAGATTCTAAACTCTTCCTTAAAGAAAGAGCTTGCATGCAAATTAATGAGTTAGATTTGAGTCACAATTATCATAAACAGTGAAATAGCTTGAGATCAAGGAATTTATAACTTCATAGGTCTAAAAGAAAATGATCTCAAAAGGAAGGATTGAAGTAAAAGAAAAAATGTAAGCAAGAAATTGTATAATTTGGTTGTCAAAGCAACAAAGGGAAGTTAAATAAAAATTTTATTAAACTTATTAAAATCCTATTAAACTTATTTTATTATATTAAACTGCAGAAGTGTGTAAGCTATGAAGAGTTATCAGAGGT
The DNA here is from genome assembly GCF_000696425.1 of Galeopterus variegatus. Lineage (NCBI taxonomy): Eukaryota > Metazoa > Chordata > Mammalia > Dermoptera > Cynocephalidae > Galeopterus > Galeopterus variegatus. The sequence continues at coordinate 301,242 of NW_007727810.1, read as the reverse complement.
AGGGGATAAGGCATTATTAAAGTTAAGCTTTTGTTTTGATAAGGATGAAGATATATCATGTTTAGTATACTTATGATACTTATATCATGTAAAGTCTAGATTTTTAGCTTATTGACATAGGTATGTATCATAAAATTTTAAGCATGTCTACTAAAAGTGCGGAAATAGAGTGTATAATTTCTGAAATTATGATAAAAAAATTCAGAATAATTTTGAAATAAGAAGAAAAAGGTGAATTAAAATCAAACAAGAAAAGATAAAAGGCATATGAAAGAAAGGACCAATGGAAAATAAAAAATATTTAGGTGAAAATAAATTTAAATAGATCATAAATGAATACAATAAATTTGCCAGTTAAAATATAAAGATTGGCTGCTCACCGTGTTTCCAAAGCCATACTAATGTATAATAACACAGAGAGGATGAGAATAAAAGAAGACAACAAACATCCACCAATCAAGTACTTACGAAGGGAAAGCAGGATTATTTATATTGATATCAAGCAAAATAGAGTAACGTCTAATAAAATAGACACAAATATATGGCAAATAGCAATCTAATTTTGACGTGAGTTTGTAAAGTCAATCGTCATATTATGACATTAAAATATCTGTCAAATATTTGTATTTTGAAGCAAACAAAACTATAGAATATAAAATATCTTAACAGCAGTATGCAACATCCAATGTGTAGAGAAAGAACATTCTTCACAATGTATGCATTTAATATGCATTGCAACTGAATACATACTGTATGATTAAGCATGTTTAATACTTTTAAAATGAGTGTGAGACTGATCATATGCTTGAACCACAATGCAATATAAGTCAAAAATTAGTAATATGTGTATGTGATACTCTTATATGTGGAAATTTTTAAGTTCACTTCTAAGTATTTCCAAATAAACTTCTAACATAACAAAAATGGAAGTCAATAAAAATATTACATATTAAAATGAGGAAAAGGGATATATTGAAAAACTAGGAATTTAGTATTTACATTAGAAAATAATGAAAGAATGTAAACAGTGCGGAAAATGGCCAACTTAAGTTTGAAAAAGAATGCCAAAACCCAATGAAGTTAGGAAATATTTAACATAACAGCAGAAGTGGACGAATTAAGGAATAAAGATGAAATAGAGAAGATAGGGAAAACAAAAGAAATAGGCAAAAAAAAGAAGAAAAAAATTAAAAGAGTAATAAAAGAGGCAGTCTCTGTGAGGATAATCAAGAAATAATACACAGAGATACATGAGTAAAATGAACACTAAAATAAACATATATTCATTGTATGCTGTTTTTGAAGTATAATATTCCCAAATCTTTCAATAATTTATACATTTTTAATAACTTTTAATTTACTACAGCTATTGAAATTTCTGACATAACATTCACAATACCTTTTTGATCTTCATCTTGAATTTTTATTCTTTTGACAGTTTTACTACTATTCAGCAGAACAACAATTTTGAATAAGATAATATCTATTAATTTCCAAAATAAATTACAATTGGGGTTACAATTGCCTAAAAACATAAGCTAACATTTACTTATTTATTTTATCATATAACATATATGCTACGTGACACTATGGTCATATATCTTTATACTTATACATAAGTATATCCCTATATAATATGCACATATGTAATGCAAGACAAGAAAAAGAACACAGTGATATTGGAATGACATTACAAATGATACATATATCACTCCATTTCTCGTGCTTATAACAGAATACCTGAAACTGGGTAATTTATAAAGGAGTAAAAATTATTTCTTACAGTTTTGGAGGCTGGAAAGTTCAAAGTCCAGGGTTCACATCTGGTGAGGGCCTTCTTGTGAGTGGTGACTCTCTACAACTCTGCATGTTATCACATGGCAAATGGCCTGAGCAAGAGACCTAAACTTCTCACGTGCTTTTCTTATAAAGCCATCATAACCATGTCCATGACCATGCATTAAACCATGAATGAATTAATCCATTCATGAGGGTACAGTCCTCACAATCTAATCACCTCTCAAAAGCACCATCTTTCAATCACCATAACAGTATTTTCTACCCTCTTAACGCTACTACAAGGAAGGTCAATTTTACAATACATGAAGCTTTTGGGAACACATTTAACCCACAGCAATACAGTAATGTTAGAATTTTAAAATATAAATTAAACAGTCACAGTGATACATCTTACAATCATCAGATTCTTGAAGAAATTCAGTACTCATTTCTAATTGAACTTTCAATGCTTGTTGAATTCAATTATTGTTCTTATTTTTCTTTTGTAGATGTCCTAATTTTAGAATCAGCATTTGTGCTAATTACATAGTTTCAGTAATTTAATTACATGTGGCTATACCACATGTGTGTATACGTTTACATATGCATGAGTGTGTTTGTCTTTAGAACAAACTCCCAGGTAAAGGATAAATGATTTTATTATTTGACTCAATATCTGGGGAATGGAAAGTTACACATCATTCCAAATTCTATGAGGAAAACCAGGAAATGCCTTTGCTTTCACTGATCCATACTTATCGAAGTATACATTCAAGAGATTGGATAGTAGCTATTGTCCTTTCCTTATCACTGTAAGTAGTTTAAAACTTTCTCCACACATTTCTGAGGTTTGATAATGTGGTCTGAAATAGAAAATAGACAGGAGCAAAGACATACAAATTTAATGTGTGTACAAGGGCATAACAGGAATGTGAGTACCCAATATCACAATGAGATTTAGAAGTTTATATACCCTCTTAATAGGGGAGAGGGAAGGGAGGGATTTAGGCAATTTTACAGGAAGAATAAACTATTTACAGGGAGATGAGTAGTCCCAAAAAACAGAAAAGATCCTGTGACAAAATCCCTCTGGGCTTTGGGTGTGGTGTCAACTCTAGCCTTCCTTCCTGCAATATGTATCAATTTTTCTTGGTTGATAAAGTATCTGGGGGAAAGGATTCCCAACAATTGAATATCATCTGGAGGATCCAGCTTTTAAGGTGAATAAGGGAACTTCAGAGAAAGCCATTCCCTGCATGCACTGCCCCCCAGGTGCTCTCAGATTGAAATCCAAAGCAGCAATTTGGGGGTATCATTTTCTAAGCCCCAACATCATCCTAAAAATTTGAAGTTATTTTCTCAGATTATTCTACAACTAATGACAATTCAAAAAATGCAGATATTTTTGTAGTAATAAGGCTGACCTCATAAATATTAAGTGGCTCAAAAAGCAGTATAATTAGAAGAAATACCATATAAAAAGGTAAGAAATTATCAGTGATCATCAATTTGAAAGAAAAAAATAGATGAAAGGGGCCTTTGAGGAAGGGTGTGTAGGTAATGGTGCATTTCCAATTACATTTTGAAAGACTGTAGGAGAGTTCAGTGGATGACAGAATTGTGTCCCACAAAGTTCATATATTAGAAGCTTAATTCCTACTGTAACTATTGAGCGTGGGAAATCATATTATGGTAATTGAAAGGTGGGGCCTTGAAGAGGTGAATAGTTGGACCACGCATGGTGAATGGATTAATAATGATGGTCAGGGGTGTGATTCTGAAGGCTTTAAAAGGAAAGTGCATGAGGAACTATCTCTCTGCTCTGCAACTTTCTGTCATGAGAAACCCATGCATTGCTGTAAAGTCACCACCAAAGAAGACCCTCACCCAATGTGTTCCCTGGATTTTGGACTTCCCAGTCTCTGAAACTGTAAGCAATAAATTTTGTTTTCTTATACATTACCCAGTTACAGGAATTTTGTTATAAGCAACAAAAATGGACTAATACAGACAGTAAAGAGCTTTGTAGATTCCCATAACTGTTATAACTCTTTTCCCTAGCTTTGATGAAAGATATGCTTCTGCCACCACCTGAGTACTTTCTCACTGTCAAATGAGTATTTTTCCACCTAACAGAAGGCTGTTTTTTCCTTCTATTTTAAAAAGGATTATTTTATGTAAACTAAAGATCTATTTATTATCCTGTTGCTGCTGAAATAAATGTAAAACCTACATTATTTTATAATTTAATTATACATAATATATTATTATATTAAGCTGTACAATGTAAGCTTATCTTTTAATCTTTATAACCATAAATTACAATGAAACAAAGATTTATCTTATCAGCATGTTTTTATTACAAATAATTCCTCCAGTTTTCAGTAGGCTTTGTTTGACATTGCTGGGACCATAGTTTTAAAGTTAAATACATGAAAGAATGAATGAATGAACACTAGAATGCAATAAGCCTTTTAATTGAAAGTTATATTCACATACATAAAAGGATATGAATATTTCTAGGTAAATATTCAAATTTCTTTTCAATAAAATTGGGTTGCATATGCTGTGGTGTCCTGTTGAGGGCAGGAAAAGACTCAGCCTGATTTGATTTGATTTGATTTGAAATTTTTAAATTTGTGTTTAAATGACAAATAATAATTTTATATATTTATGAGATGAAACCTAGTGTTTGAATTTATGTATATATTGTGAAATAATTAAATCAAGCTAACATGTCTGACACCTGAGATACTTATTTTTTTGTGGTCAGAGTATATAAAATTTACTCTTAGCAGTGTTGAAATATACATTACATTATTATTAACTATAGTCACCATGCTGTGGAACAGAAGTCAAAAACTTATTTCTCCTGTCTATCTGAAACTTTCTACCCTTTGACCAATAACTCCCCATTCTTTCTTTCCCCACATCCCACCTTCAGACTGTGTTATCCATCATTCTACTCTCTACGACTGTGAGATAAATATTTTTAGGTTCCACATATAAGTGAGATTNAAAGTTCATATATTAGAAGCTTAATTCCTACTGTAACTATTGAGCGTGGGAAATCATATTAGGGTAATTGAAAGGTGGGGCCTTGAAGAGGTGAATAGTTGGACCACGCATGGTGAATTGATTAATAATGATGGTCAGGGGTGTGATTCTGAAGGCTTTAAAAGGAAAGTGCATGAGGAACTATCTCTCTGCTCTGCAACTTTCTGTCATGAGAAACCCATGCATTGCTGTAAAGTCACCACCAAAGAAGACCCTCACCCAATGTGTTCCCTGGATTTTGGACTTCCCAGTCTCTGAAACTGTAAGCAATAAATTTTGTTTTCTTATACATTACCCAGTTACAGGAATTTTGTTATAAGCAACAAAAATGGACTAATACAGACAGTAAAGAGCTTTGTAGATTCCCATAACTGTTATAACTCTTTTCCCTAGCTTTGATGAAAGATATGCTTCTGCCACCACCTGAGTACTTTCTCACTGTCAAATGAGTATTTTTCCACCTAACAGAAGGCTGTTTTTTCCTTCTATTTTAAAAAGGATTATTTTATGTAAACTAAAGATCTATTTATTATCCTGTTGCTGCTGAAATAAATGTAAAACCTACATTATTTTATAATTTAATTATACATAATATATTATTATATTAAGCTGTACAATGTAAGCTTATCTTTTAATCTTTATAACCATAAATTACAATGAAACAAAGATTTATCTTATCAGCATGTTTTTATTACAAATAATTCCTCCAGTTTTCAGTAGGCTTTGTTTGACATTGCTGGGACCATAGTTTTAAAGTTAAATACATGAAAGAATGAATGAATGAACACTAGAATGCAATAAGCCTTTTAATTGAAAGTTATATTCACATACATAAAAGGATATGAATATTTCTAGGTAAATATTCAAATTTCTTTTCAATAAAATTGGGTTGCATATGCTGTGGTGTCCTGTTGAGGGCAGGAAAAGACTCAGCCTGATTTGATTTGATTTGATTTGAAATTTTTAAATTTGTGTTTAAATGACAAATAATAATTTTATATATTTATGAGATGAAACCTAGTGTTTAAATTTATGTATATATTGTGAAATAATTAAATCAAGCTAACACGTCTGACACTTGAGATACTTATAAATTTGTGTTTAAATGACAAATAATAATTTTATATATTTATGAGATGAAACCTAGTGTTTGAATTTATGTATATATTGTGAAATAATTAAATCAAGCTAACATGTCTGACACCTGAGATACTTATTTTTTTTGTGGTCAGAGTATATAAAATTTACTCTTAGCAGTGTTGAAATATACATTACATTATTATTAACTATAGTCACCATGCTGTGGAACAGAAGTCAAAAACTTATTTCTCCTGTCTATCTGAAACTTTCTACCCTTTGACCAATAACTCCCCATTCTTTCTTTCCCCACATCCCACCTTCAGACTGTGTTATCCATCATTCTACTCTCTACGACTGTGAGATAAATATTTTTAGGTTCCACATATAAGTGAGATTATGCAGTATTTCTCTTTCTGTGCATGGCTTATTTTACTTAGCGCAATGTCCTCCAGGTTCATCCATGTTGTCACAAATAGCAGAATTTCCTTTTATTTAAAAGGCTGAATAGTACTCCACTGTGTATGCATACCACATTTTCTTTATCCATTCATCTATTGATGAACATGGAAACAGTTTCCATATCTTGGCCTTAGTAAATAATGCTACAATTAATAAGAGAGTTCAGATATCTCTTCAACACACTGACTTAAATTCAACTGGATATATATACCCAGAAATGGGGGATAATATGATAGTTCTATTTCTAGTTTTTTGAGGAACCTCTATATATCCTGACTTTAAAAGGTAGATCCAGTTCTATGCAAATTACAATCTATTACAAAATCCAAAGTGCTGTCCTTCATTCCCAAGACAAAACAACTGTACCTTTTATCAGAGCGATCACTGTATCATCATTGTTTTCTAAATCACAGTAGCTGTATTCTTGAATTCATCCATTCATTCTTTACCAACACATACAGTTGATTTTTGAACAACGAGGAGGTTGGGACACCAACCTGATGGAGTTGAAAATATGCAGACAATAATCAGCTCTATGGAAACTACTTATATGAAAAGTTAGCACTTGTATGTGTGGATTTTGCATACAGTGGGTGCTGTATTTTCCATCCCTGGTTGGTTGAAAAGTTTGAGCTGGACCCTTACAGTTCAAATATGGAAACTTAGGAATCTACTAGGGACCTTAGGAATCACCTAGCGTAACCTCAAAATGTGTAAATTTATCTGTAGTTGAGATCTAGGAAGAATGGACATGCTTAGTAGTTATGAAAAAGTTGCAATTGTTCATGTGCACCATACATTTCTTTCAATGTATTTTCTATTTCAATGATTTTCTTGGAGTCCCAGAAAGCTTAAAACAGCCTTTGAGGTGTATTCAATCATTAAATGCAAACACATGTTCTGGTAACTAATTTGAAGAAGAGGTTCTATAAAATTATTTAAATGGTTTTGAAATTTCAATGTACTAAAGCTAAACAGAAATATTATATTTTGATAGACAATAAACATGTTAGTAGCTAAATCGATAACATTTATTGAGCAGATCCTGCATTGATTTAACAAATACTTTACTCAATACTCTTTCATGTATGGTAAAAAGGAAAATTCTATATAAAGATTATTTAGAAAACATGGAGATGTTATTTTATTGACTTGAGAGTTGTTTAGGAATTCACTGTGTTTATTGGTGCATTTTTTCTTGGTATACACTTTAAGCAAAAAGCAACTTAGTAGGAGAGAATCAATAACAGGGGAGAAAGGGAAGATGGAGTAGGGGTACAGGCATGGAGAAACTTAACTTTTAATCTGCTTTATTAAAATTTTACAATGAAAAAAATAGAAATGGCACTAGAACCTGAAAAGGAATCTTAAAAATTTCAGTCTTTTCAGTGAGGTGCTTTATGATACCAATTATATCAATGGTAAAATCGTTTTGTGAAAAGCATCCCCCCAACTGAAAATACTCCATCCTACACTGATCAGCTCAGAGCACATGTGTCTCTTCTGGTATATTCCTTTTTGTTGTTTTAAAAAGTGATTTCCATATACATTTAAATGTCTTCTATAATTTTAAGTTTAAATACACACTTGTAAATGTTGAAGCTCAGGAATTACAAATTAGTTTTATACTCTGAGCTACTGAAGTAAAAATGTATTAGCAATGTCATCATACCTTATGTGACATATAAAATTACAAATAGAATATTGATGTTATTTTTATTTTGGAGAAGGAAAGAATAAATATTTACTGTGAACCTACTATGACTGAGGGAAAAACATAGTTCTATTTCAAAGTATACATAGCCTTGGCAAAAAAAAAAAAATCAGTCATTGACACATTAAAGAAAGCTAAAATACATGATGATAATGTTTGATGTAAGGAAACTTCATATTTGTAGCCCAATAAGTAGCAAAGATTTAGAGTGAAAGAGAAGTTTAAAGAAGTTAATTTTAAGTTGTAATTATCATCCACTTATTTATTTGAAAATTTGCCTTGCTTATCTACTTTGTTTTTTTTTTTTTTTTCCTTTTTGTCTTTTTTCGTGTCCGGCAACGGATCGCAACCCTCAGTGTCGCGCCCGTACCGGACCGGCAACGGGATCGCAATCCTCGGTGCTGCGCCCACACCTCGCTCAGCCAGTGCGCGGGAACTGGTCTGTATGTGGGATCCGAACCCTCGGCGGGAGCGCCACCACGCTGCCAAGCGGCGCACTGTAGCAGTGCGCCACCGGGCTGGCCCCTTATCTACTTTGTTTAAGTCATTTATTTCCATTCTCTGTAGGCAATATCTGGGGAAGATATATAGTGGTCAGAAGCTGGACTGATGAGCATGATATCAGAATTAAAGGACTTAAGCATATATACTTTCTAGGGCTCCATTCTTATTAATGTTTTTGAATGGCTTTCGCCAATATATTTTTCTGTGATTTTCTTATTTTTTGCTCCATTTCTAACACCTTTCTCCTGTTTTTAAGTTTCCTGCTGTGATTCTACTCTAATGGTATCAGTTGTTTTTCTTTCTCCAATTAGCTAGTATTTAGTGTGAAGTAGCACAAATATAAGGTAATATATTAGGTACTGATTTGAAAGTATGACTTCCAAGGAATACTCAGAAAACCTTGTTATTGCCATGCATTCTAATATACCAACTACATTATTATTTTGAGCACCAAGACATATATATAATTTATTGAAGTACCCTCGTATGTGTGCACATATATTTTAGTTTGGAAAGAAGAAAGAATAAATATTTACTGTGAACCTACTATGATTGAGGGCAAAACATAGTTCTATTTCAAAGTATACATACTTTATATATATACATACACACACACACATATGCACACATACAAGGGTACTTCAATAGATTCGTGGAAAGATTCATATTACCTTTTAATTCTATATTTCCCCAAACCTTTTGAAGTACCTTTGTATATGTATACATACATATAAACATAGACTCAGAAATTCAGACAGTTTCCAATTTATAACGGATGATAGTACCTACTTACAATATAAGCTAGATTATGATAAGACAAATACAGAAATATGCTATGTGAATTCTAATAAGTGTACACTTAGAGAGTAAGCATAAAAAAGGGAGCCATCCTTTTGCAAATGTTTCTGTGGATCTCATGTGTTGCATTTACACTCCTGTAACGTATTTTTATCATCATCTCAACAACTCTTAGTCCTTTTGATAAAAAACATCATTTGGAAGATCTGACAAAAGTTCTAGGTATGCATTTAGGTTTTGCTCAGACAAACTCACAGTTATTCTTTCAAAAATATTTTGCAAACAATCAAAAACCAGTAAAATAATGGTGCACTTAGATAACTAAGATACAGTGATTAAAAGTTTACAAATCTCCTTTGTGTCCATCACCTCTCAATCCTCAAACATGCACAGGAAATGGGTAAGGAATATATCCTTACAAAGCTGATGATTAAAGTGAATTGCATCTCTTTTATTTTGGGGGCTGCAAGATACAGTGACTAAATTTATATTTAAACATTCATTAGTGTTCTTTGGTCTCTAAATGCTCTTTCGCTTATTTAATTGTGTTTGGTATATTTTCTACGCTTATAACAGTTTTTAGCATCATTAACTTGAACTTAATTTTGATAGTTTTTGAACTTTACAGCTCAATAGTTGGTGAATATTGAAAACCTCTCCTTTTCTCTTTTGTTTATATCCTTCTTCCTTTTTTCTTTTCTATTGTTTTAAAATTAATTAATTTATTTTAATTAGCAGATAAGTTATACATATTTATTATACGCAAAACGTTGTTTCGAAATATGTATACATTGTAGAATGGCTAAATCAAGCTAATTAAAACATTCATTACTTCACATACTTTTTTTTGTTTGTGGTGAGACCACCTAAAATCCACTTTCTTGGAAATTTTCAAGAATACAATACATCGTTATTAATTACATCACTATGTTATACAGTAGACTTCTTGAACTTATTCCTTCTAATTGAAATTTTGTATTCCCTGACTAGTATCTCCTCACCCCCCTCTCCAATTTAAGATAAATAAGATTTTAGGAAAACAATTTTAAAAGGAAATAACAGGGGTTCACCTCAAAACATTGTTTTATGTAAGAAGATAAATATTGCTTCTAAAGTATTATTTTGAAGACATTGGAATGTGTTTTACTTAGCTGTACATGTAAAATAACTTAATTTTATCATCACTCGTACAGTTATGAGCATTTTTAAGCTGAACCTTTGACAAAATCAGATTGATATATTATAATGTTACTTGAAAAAAGTTTATGAAACATATGGGGTCCATTTATATTTCTAGACAGTTAATGATTTAAACCTGGACCAGGCCAGACAACTAAAGACTTTTTATGTAGATTATCCAGTTTTGGCACCCTACATATTCTTTGAGCACAGTGGTGGTATTTCACCAAAAAAACAAAAAAAATTATAAAAACTTTCTTAAAACCCATTATTGTTTCTGCTCTAAAGAGTTATGATGTTATCCATATTATTGTCATATCTCAGTGTCTTTTATATAAAAACTTATATTGAAAATATCCATTTAAATTCAATGTTTTTGAAAATACTCGGTTTTCCTAAAGAAACCACAAGTTTCCTCCCAATATTATAAAGTAACTCCTAATGTTGTATTTACTTTCAGAATTTAACCACCAAATAAAGGATATTAAAAAATACTCTGCACCCAGCGTACTTATTTATAAATAGCAATACACTATTTTGAAAGGTAAGATGCACATGGATAAAAGCACAGGGCATGAGCTGTGGTGATTAATAACACAGAAGCACAGTTTTGTTTTTGTGTTTTTCTTTCTTTTGGTTATCTTTTCTGGCAGAGTGTGGAAAAAAGAAACAGCACAGTAATTTTTACAAATTTAGCATCCTGTGAGTGGAAATGTGGAATGCAACTTTATATATATATGCATGCCCTGATAAACTAGCAAAAAGTCCCATTTTGCTTTGGATACCATAATACTCAGGTATTATGTGTAACCAAATAAAGTATGTAACCAAATAAAAACAGTTCTGAAGACCTTATGGTCTGCAGGTTGAGCACTGATGGCCTTTTCCAATTTATATTATTCCTAAAAATGTATTTAGATGTTACTTATATTTTGCTATTTTATTGCATATATTTCCTGTAAACTATCATAAATCCTTTGTGGACCTTATGGTCTGCAGGTTGAGCACTGATGGCCTTTTCCAATTTATATTATTCCTAAAAATATATTTAGACGTTACTTATATTTTGCTATTTTATTGCATATATTTCCTGTAAACTATCATAAATCCTTTGTTGTACCAGATATGTGATTAACTAATTGCTTAATTCTGTGCAGCTGCACTGTGCCAGGCCCTCTGCCAGATATTGGAAATACAGAAATAAAATGACACAATGTCTTTTTTCAAGGCGTTGCAAATTCAGCCAATATAGCTCCCATTTTCATGGCTCTTCCATGTTATCATATTTGATATACACGCACAGGAAATTTAAAAGTGCATTAGAAGTATGTTTACTCTTTCTGGGCACTGAATAGCAACAATTATTTTTTTTCAGTAATGGATCCACTGGGAAGTGCTAGCTAATGTGTGAAAACTAAAATCTGAATACATGTGTTATCCTGGGAAAAGAACTAGAATTTTAGTGAAGCTGCCTTTGATTCTGTACTGTGTCATTGAATTTTGATTTTCATGAAGCAAAATGCTTCCATCACAATCAAAATGTGAGAATATGATATTTACATAGATAATGCCAATTGTTCACTAGACCTGCATAGCTTCAAAAAGGCAGCAGTGTGACCTCAAATGGATACAATGCCAAAAATCTAGAGCTAATGATCATTCTGAAACTTGATACTATATTAAGAAAAGCCTCAAATGTAGGAAATTAAATATTATAAATATGTAAAGTAAAACAACTTAGTGATCATTTACTTAATAAGGATGACAGAGATATATGCATGTGTGCATATATATATATGTATATATATAATAATTATTTTAAATTTTATTACAAAAATAGAAGCTAAGACTATTTACATATCCTACTGCTTTTCATGTTTTGTGGTTTATGTGCTCAAAATTTAAAAATTGATTTTAAAATAAGGTTATTTACTCTCAGCATTTTGCTTCCTTCCTCTTTACCTTATTCATGGAAAAGAGAGTCCTTCTCTAGGCTTCTGGGGATGGCGAAACACATGACACCTAACACCAGAAAGATAAAATTGGCAGCAGTTTATCAATCACATACATTCACATCCTGTTTCACATGCTGTGCAGAAACACAGGATGGCTGCATTAAGGAGAAAAAATAAACAAGCAAGGGCTATAGGAGGCAGAATTTGCAGTAGTAACAAGAAGATGTAGTGACTTCTAGTTCCCATGTGAGACTGTGATTGGCTTCTTTTGGTAATTTAATGTGCTGGCCAGAAAGTGAAACATATTAGGATGAGGATGAGGTAGAGTGAAGCTGATCTGTGTGATAGGGGATCTCGTGGGGCAGTGGGTGGAGGTTATATCTATCAAAAGCCATAGAACTCATGGTTAGACCTCCAGCACTCTATGAAGTTCAGAGATATCAAGGCAGCACATAAAATTTTAAGCTTTACACTACATCCATATACCAGATCTATTTTTGACATCCTTCCATTACAGTGAATTGTTCAAGAGTGACTGTAAATGTTTCAAGCAGATTCTGAAAAGGAGGAGTCCCTCTCTTTCCGCAGAAACTATGGACTAACACACAGCTGTAGAAGTAGAAAACAGTGTAGAGATAATAGAAAAGTGTTTTGGATCCCGTTCTAAATGTGTTTCTAATGCAAAAATAATCAGTAATAAATTGGTTATGGATATTCATTACGGACTGGTACTAATCTTATAATTCATGTCAAAATTAAAGACAGACAAGAAACAACCATTCATTAGGATTCCTAATGTTAATTTTAAAATAAAAATAAAAGTTGAAAATGTATCATCACCAGGAAAATGGTAATATGATAATTTGCCTATTTTTAAGTATACTAAGATATCTAATTATCTTTGATTTTTAAATTTAAGGTAAATTAGAAAGTAAAAATTGCATATGCTTACTAAACATTCATTTGCAGCAAAGTTTAATAGATAGCTATGTAATCTAAATCGAATATATGACATAAATGCAAAATGTAAGTTATGAATTATGAATATAAATCCATTTATTCTTGCACAGTCATATAATTTGATGAAAGTTAATTGGAATTACTTTAAAATATTATAATTTCCTTCCAAATTTAATATCATTTATATAAATTTGTAAATCATTTTTATATTAAGTGAATAAATTTTCTGATTTAAATAACATATGCTGTATTAGATTTTGAACATTAAAAATGTTAAACATTTTTTTTCTAATGATTCAGATTTCAAAGCAATAGCTTTAAGATCAGGTCCCATTTTATGCACTCATGTTTATTTGAGATTGAATTCAGACTATTTTTTTTTTATTATTAAATGATGTTGTACAATAAACCTAGAGTTCCTATAATAGCACAAATTATCAATAAGCATAAAATTATCTGTATATTTTCATAGTAATCATAATAACACTATTTAGAAAGAATGATTTCCCCTTTCTGAAATTATCAAGTGAAACTAACCATTTATTAGTACACTACATTTATTCTAGAAAAACATTTTAAGATATTTTTCAAAAAATAATGCCTTTGGGCCGGCCCGGTGGCGCATTGCTACAGTGCGCCGCCTGGGAGCGTGTTGGCGCTCCCGCCGAGGGTTCGGATCCCACATACAGACCGGTTCCCGCTCACTGGCTGAGCGAGGTGCGGGCGCAGCACCGAGGTTTGGGATCCCGTTGCCAGTCCCAGTCCGGTACGGGCGCGACACTGAGGGTTGCGATCCGTTGCCGGACACGAAAAAAGACAAAAAAAGGAAAAAAAAAAAATAATGCCTTTGCAAATTCATGTTTGCCAACACCAATTCAGACTTTAACACTCTATGTTTACTAGATATTGGATAGATAGACACATAAAATTATCTGCAATTTATGGGTAATTAATAATTAAAGACATTATATCAGTATATTGATTTGTTTTGTCAAAACGGTGTCATTACAAACTCGTGAAAAAACTGTTGCTGGGTAAATGTGCCCCCTTTTGGGCTGTGAGGATCATTTACAAGCTTCTATTATTTCAACGTTAATGTTCAATCTTGCCCTAAGAAGACTTTCATCAAGCAGCATGTTAACAAAGACTTTAAGAGGGAGGGGCAGAAGAAGATTCCAGCGCAACAAACAATCTGCAAGCGGTAGGTGTGCTGATGCTAGTTGTAATAAGCCAAAAATGAAAACAAATATCTCCTTTTAACATAGAGTAGGAGAGCAATTTCAACATGTCTTTTGATTGACACATTTGCAGATATTTAAGTCCTATGAGCTGAGCTTTTGTATGTGGTTGATTTCCCTTTGAGACATCCTATTGAAATATGATTTTAATTTTTCAAGACCACCTCAGAGACAAGGTACCATGTCCTATCTCCTAATGATATTGACATATTTTAAGTGCCTGTAGTAACTTCTCAGCAAGTCTTCCTTCAGCAATACTATGACTTGTAAATATGTGAGTAAACTAGTGGTAAAATCTATTGGAATAAACCGTATATTCTTAATGGAGAAATGGAGATAATATCACCTCTACTGGATAAAAATCGATTTGGAGTAGCAGAATCTTAGATTATTAAGTGCCACAGTACATGAACAGACATACAGTTTATCTCTAGTATGAAAGATTTATGGGTGCCAGTTTGAAAAAAAAAATGTCTAAAAAGGCTTCTGTGATCAGGGATAATAATGAGGAAGAAAGGGCCGAGCCCGTGGCGCACTAGGGAGAGTGCGGCACTGGGAGCGCAGTAGCGCTCCCGCTGCGGGTTCGGATCCTATATAGGGATGACCAGTGCGCTCACTGGCTGAGCGCGGTGTAGCCGATCTCAATAAGGACAACTGCGGGTTCGGATCCTATATAGGGATGACCAGTGCGCTCACTGGCTGAGCGCGGTGTGGCCGATCTCAATAAGGACAAAATAATAATAATAATAATAATAATAATGAGGAAAAAAATTGTTGAGAAACAACAGTATAAAAACCCAGTCATTTAGAGGTTTAAGTCATGCACTTGGTTTACTTAGAATAATCAATCTGGTAAAAGAAAAAACTGGCTTAATTGGTAAGTTTGAAACTCAAATAGCAATAATGATCATGCAGTAAATAATTACCTTCTAATGAGTTTCCTAATGGTGCTTTTATTATAAGAGAACTGAAAACAATTACAGTTTTGAAAATTTCAAATATGTTACTATCACTATCTATTTTTAGATTACTTCAGAAGAAGTAGATAAAGAATAAAAGCTATGAGGAAAATTACCAATTTTAATGTTTTAATTAATATATTTATTTCCAGTTTTAGAAGGCATGTAACATTTGGGAATAAATTATTAAATATTTTCAAATTCAAATTAGTAAAAAAATTGTAGCAGAGTATGTTAAACAGTACATTTCCTCAAATAATCATGAGAATTAAAAAGTAAGGAAATATTTATTGTGTGTTTGTTTTAATTATTGCTTTCTACTTAATTTTAAAATCAAAGTGACAATAATTTGCAATTTGTGGTAGCCATATTCCTTAATAACAATTATTTTTATATAGACTGTATGCTAATAAACAATTCATTCTAGTGAAAATTATAAGCATTACAAGTAACTAATTAAATTTAATTCAACGAGATTGTAGTAATGTGAGGTTAATAATAATAAATACATAAAAATCAATGGCTGTGCACGCTAACCCCAAAGGCACTTTAGAAAGTTACTGTACAATAAGATTTTGTTAAATTTTCCGTCTTTAATTAAAACCTATTATACCAAGAACTTTAAGAAAATAGTAAGTTACCAGGAGAGGAGGAAGGGGATGTTGGGGAAAGTGAGCTCTGTGGATATGAAATTGTGGAGAGATAGGAAGAATAAGATCTAGTATTATGTAGCAATATAAGGAGACTACAGTCAGTAACAAATTACTGTGTAATTTTGAGAAGATAGTTGAGAAGAGGTTGAATGTTTCCAACACAAACAGGTGACAAATGATTGAGGTGATGGATATGCTAAGTGCCCTGATATGATCATTGCACACAGTATGAATGTACCCAATTATCATACCGTACTTCATAAATGTATACAATTATCATGGGTCAATGAAGAAAAGATAAATTAAAAATTAAAATTAAAAAAACAAATAGACAGTAGGATAGTGGTTATCAGAGGCAGGAAAGGAGTAGTGGGGAGAGGTGGGAAAGGTTGGTTAGACTGGTAGAAAGTTACAAAGTTATAGTTAGATAGGAGGAATAAGTTCTGGTGCTCTAAGGTGACAATGAGTAATAATATTGTATTGTGTATTTCAAGATAGCCAGAAAAGAGGATCTTGAACGTTATGACCACAAAGGTATGGTAAATGTTTCAGTGATAGATATGTTAATCATTCCTATTGGATCATTATGCAACATATGCATGTTTTGAAACAACAAACTGTATCCCATAAACATGTACAGTGAAAAATAAATAAATACATAAAATATAAAAGGAAAATAGTAAGTTATTATATGAGTTTCAGAATGCAAATCTAGTGCCTGTTTTACACAGTTATTTTTCACATGGCTATTTAACTAATAGGTTTTCTTTATAAGATGTTACCCAGAAGTTTTTATTATATTTAAAATATGCTGATATATTTTCTATGCCTCTCAGTGGATTTTTTTCAGGGTGAGAATTTCAAGCAATTCCATATTGTAAGGAAGAGGGTTAAGTAAAAAAAATTAAGGCAGGCAGAAAATGTTATAGAAACATAGACGGAGAAGAGAAATCATCCAATATTATGTATACAGAAAATTATTTTCTCAAAAATTAGTTATTCCAATTTTATTGAAAAACAAATGAGGCTAAAGAAGATTTATCCACTTTTCAAAAAAAATCATACTAATGGGAAACAAGTAAGTTGGGACAGAAAAACCACATTTCAGAAAACACACATGCATATATGTGCACATATGTAAATATTATATATACATATTATTTATGTATGTGTTTTGTGTACACATTAATTTGTTTATTCACTTACATAGGTTAGCTACTAGATATGAGGTCACATCATAGGCTTCTGCTGGGTATCTAAAGGGTCTGGAAATAGCAAAATGTTCTTTGAAAAGCCCACCTCATAGTGACCAAGATATTAATTTCAGCATGAAATTCTTGGGAACTGAATATGTGTTGTACTTTTAAGATAATCCCATATACCATGCTATATAAGAAATAAATGTCTACACTAGAGGTGATCGTCCAACAATAAACAGGGATGTAGCTGGCTAGTCCAGCAGCAAGGCCACAACTAAAAGGAGAAATGGTAAAATTTCTCAAGGGAATCATGAAAACCATGTGACCTGAAGTTCCAACATCAGTTTAGTTCAGAGGATGCTCCTAGAGATGTAACTACTGGATATGTGACTAAACAATACTAAAGTTGAAGATGAACTGGACTAAAAGGAGAAATGGTAAAATTTCTCAAGGGAATCATGAAAACCATGTGACCTGAAGTTCCTACATCAGTTTAGTTCAGAGGATGCTCCTAGAGATGTAACTACTGGATATGTGACTAAACAATCCTTAAGTTGAAGATGAACTGGTCTTCCAGCCATAAAGCTTTCCTTGTCAGTGCCACTCTCAAAGTGGCACTCTGGAATTTTAAATATGATTACAAAATTTGAATTTGTGTTCTGTTGTGTATTCATAATTATATTCAGAAACCCTGAACCATCATTGTCTCAGAAGCAGCCCTCATTAACTACATTTTTTGTATAAATATCTTGGATAAGCTAGCGTTAGAAAAAAGATTGGCGGAATTTTGGGAGACGGTGGAAATTTTCATATGAGAAGTCATTCTTATGAGTGCCTTCAGTTATCAGTTCATCCCTTCAGAGTGTCTCATGCTGAATTACCTCCTGAATAACACCTTTGTGAGGTCAACTTCCAAGATAAACCCTGTGATGGAAGAGATGTTGAATTACTAATTGTTCTGAGAATAATAATTCCCAAACGTAAGTCAGTGTAAGGTAAAACTTAATTTAAGAAGTAGCCAATATAAAAGTTAGTTTGGACCATTTGAATGGAGAGAATAGAACATAAATTCTCAGAGTTTTCATGCCGACTTTAACATGTGTAAGATATAGAATCAGAAAGTTGTGAGACTTTCTGAAACTTTCTGAAAAACTAGTCCTTACCTGAATATGCACATATTTTTTTTTCTCCATTCTCTTTTCATTCCTTGGCTTCCAGAATCTCTTCTTAAAATAGGAATTAATTTTCTAATATTCAGCTTGTCGAAGGTTACAGACACTTGTTTCAACAACAACAGTAACCAAAAAGAGCTTAAATTTTCTGTATATTTTAATCTTTATGTTAGGCATTACCACTACATGAATTATACCTACTCTGAAGCTAGAGATCTGTTAATTGTACAGCTCCAAGCATTAGTGATTCACATCAGAGATCTGTTAATTGTACAGCTCCAAGCATTAGCGATTCACATGTAAATATCTTATAGAAATAGGCATGGTCAGAATGGGTGAATTCAAAATTTACTGGTTTTTTTAATTCTATTTTTAAATATACCTAGAATATGCTGACTAGAACACAATTTATGTCATCTTCATTTACATGTTACAAAGGGGAGAGATGTCCATATTGTTAGGTTGGCAATATAATTAATTTTTGTATTAATTTGGAAACTTTTGAAAGTGAAATTATGAGTTATTAATATTTACTACTGTAACAACCATCATAAACAAAGAATTTCTTTAGGAAACAGGAATGTATGGTCACACTACTCATATTTTAGGTCAGTCAGATTTCCTGACTTGTTCAAGAAGAAAAACCGTTTAGTAAAAGGAAACTATAGCTCACAGAATCTCTGGAAAGTCCAGAGAGTCAGGTTTCATATGTGGACAGGAGCAAAAGTGGTCCTATAATCAAAACTGGCTGAAATCATGCCACAGCACCCATCTGCTGAGGATGGTGCCACAAATGCTCTTGCCAGTGGCAAAGCAGATCACAACAGCTCCCCTCTCAGCCCTGAACCCTGAGCACAAGTACCTTGCCACTACTATGCTGGATGCTCCACATTGCTACTGCTGTTACCACCACTAGAAGTAACCAACAGCTCCCCTCTCAGCCCTGAACCCTGAGCACAAGTACCTTGCCACTACTATGCTGGATGTTCCACATTGCTACTGCTGTTACCACCACTAGAAGTAACTTGCCATTCCTCTTCCCTGATGACACTAGCTCTAATTTCAAAATCCAGACACATGAGTACAATTGGCCAGGCCAACTTGTATGATCTGCCCTAGCAACAATGAAATATAGGAAAATGAGTATCTAGCATTTTCATCATTGATGATAGTATGTGGTCTATCTCCAAACAAGGCTCAAAAGGTGGGAAAGTGACCAATATTAGGAATGGAGCAACACTCTCCCATAAGAAAGTTCTCTATCAAAGTATGATTTCCTATGTTTGGCACCAAAGTTATGGTATCCGTACTGCTCCAGGCAACAGCTCATGTGTTATAATACTTTTTTACAACCTAATAGCTATCATAAATATAAGAACTGGCAATACAAATATATTAGAAAATACTTTAATAAATAATATTTAATCCTTTTTCCTGAGATAATTCAAAATGCCCATAGGATTCCCATTTTTTATAGTATTAAAATCAACATGAATTACTAGTATATAGAACTTGTGAAGAAATCCATAAAAGATGGTGTTGACCCTTTTTATCAGCTGATTAGAAACATGCCACCTGCATGATGTGACTTCATGGCCATCAGAAAGAAACAACCACCTCTGTTAAATGCATCTCTCTACTTGGTTTGCAATAGTGCATGTGATTCTATCTTCAGAGATTTATTATTGTAGATCAAAATGTATATTCAAGAGTCAAGAGTGAAAATGCAAATGGTGGAACTATCCATCTTAATTTTTCAGTGAGTTAACCTCACTGTGTCTTTTTTAATATTTATATTCACAAGAATTAATTTTATATTCCGCTTCCTCTTGCAAAAGCAGTGATACATTCCTGTCATTAGCATTATCACACGTAATTGGTTGTTGACCAGATGCATAGTTCTGTACTCTTTGGAATATATAAAGTAGGTTAGAAATTCACTTTTTAGAAAAAAAATATCTTAAATATATGTGTGCTAATACAAGAATATATATCAAGTGCACATTACACATAGAATTAGTGAAACCTAAAGTCTACCTTAATAATTCAGAAATCCCTAGTTTGTGAGTTAATCCTGTCTCTGAGTTTTGTAACCTTTGTGATCTGTACCAATCCATTTATCACTAATTCACATCCTGTCTTATTTCACTGTTGAAGTGTCCATGCTATGCCATACTTTGTGCCCAGTACTCTACTAGGTGATAGATATTAAAAGATATAAGATTTGATCCCTTCCTTCAAGACTGTTACACTCTATTGAGGAAACAGCCCTTCAAATAAATAATTTAAAACACACACATACCCAGTTCTACTTCCTGAAGTGTTTATTCTGTTTCCTTTAAGAAGTTTTATTGTTTCAGGGTGTATATTTAACTCTTTAATGGTGAGAGGTATGGGTCTAGTTTCATTCTCCTGCATATGGGTATCCAGTTATCCCAGCATCATTTGCTGAAGAGGCAGTCTTTTCCCCAGTGTATAGCCTTGGTGCCTTTGTCAAAGATCAGAAGGCAGTAGGTGTGTGAGTTAATTTCTGGACTCTCTATTCTATTCCATTGATCAGTGTGTCTGTTTTTATGCAAGTACCATGCTGTTTTGGTTATTATAGCTTTGTAGTATAGTGTAAAGTCAGGTAGTATTATGCCTCCAGCTTTATTTATTTATTTATTTTTGCTCAGCATTGCTTTGGCTATGCGTGGTCTTTTGTTATTCCATATATATGTCTGGATAGTTTTTTTCCATTTCTGATAAAAATGTCATTGGAATTTTGATGGAGATTGAATTGAATTTGTATATCACTTTGAATATAATGGACATTTTCACAGTGTTAATTCTTCCAGTCCAAGAGCATGGGATATCTTTCCATCTTCTGGTATCCTCTTTAATTTCTCTCAACAGTGGTTTGTAGTTCTCATTATAGAGATTTTTCACATCCTTGGTTAACTCTATTCCTAAGTATTTTATTTTTTTGGTGGCTATTGTAAATGGGCAAGATTTCTTGATTTCTCTGTCTGTATGTTCACTATTGGAGACTTCATTAATATGACCCCAAAAGCATGGGCAACAAAAGGAAAAATAAACAAATGGGATTATATCAAACTAAAAAGCTTCTGCACAGCAAAAGCAACAATTAACAGAGTTGAAAGACAACCAACAGAGTGGGAGAAAATAATTGCAAAATATACATCTGAAAAAGGTTTAATATCCAGAATATACAAGGAACTCAAACATCTTTACAAGAAAAAAACAAGCAACCCAATTAAAAAATGAACAAAAGAGCTAAATAGGCATTTCTCAAAGGAAGATATACAAATGGGCAACAGACACATGAAAAAATGCTCAGCATCACTCAGCATTCTGGAAATGCAAATCAAAACCACACTGAGATTCCACCTGATCCCAGTTAGGATGGCTAATATTCAAAAGACTGTGAGGGATAAATGCTGGTGAAGTTGCAGAGTAAAAGGAACTCTCATACATTGTAAGTGGGACTGCAAAATGGTGCAGCCTCTATGGAAAACAGTATGGAGGTTCCTCAAACAACTGCAGATAGATCTACCATATGACCCAGCTATCCCACTGCTAGGAATATACCCAGAGGAACGGAAATCATCAAATTGAAGGTGTACCTGTTCTCCAATGTTCATTGCAGCACTATTTACAACAGCTAAGAGTTGGAACCAGCCCAAATGTCCATCATCAGATGAGTGGATATGGAAAATGTGGTATATCTACACAATGGAATATTACTCTGATATAAAAAAGGATGAAATACTGCCATTTGCAACAACATTGATGGACCTAGAGAGAATTATATTAAGTGAAACAAGTCAGGCACAGAAAGAGAAATATACCATGTTCTCACTTATTTGTGGGAGCTAAAAAGAAATAAATAATATATAAATAAATGGGGGTGGGAGGGAAGAAGACACAACAATTATAATTCCTTGAAGTTGATATGACAAGCGAACAGATGTGAGGTTGTTGGGAGGGAGGGGGGCGAAGGAGGAGGTAGGGAGGTTTCGGTAATGGGCCACAATAATCAACCACATTGTGTATTGACAAAATAAACTAAATTTACACACACATACACACACACACACACACACACATACACACAATTTAGTATTTATTCTACTGAACACATTATGATTAAATGAAGTAAGATCCATAGGTGGCTTGGTCTGGAATGGATTCACAGAAGTGATTTTTAACCAAAACATCTCTTAAAAGTTGAAAAGAAATGAAGAAAGCAAATAGTGTACTCATTAAATAATTAGAAATTGAAGTAAGTTTACTCAAGTGAATGGGTTAAAATCTGCTTTACTTTGAAAGTACTGAGTGAAGGATTTTTTAAAAAATTTTATTTTATTTTTTTCATTGTACAAGTGTATGGAGTACAATTTGTTGTTTCAATAGATGCATATATTGTATAATGATCTTTTAAAATAATAATCAGTTGTGTTAGTGGGGATTTAGGGAAATAGCAAATCTCACCTACTGCTGGTGGAAAATAAATTGGCAAAAATTTTGGGAAGGGAACTTGTCAATTTACATCAAAAGTGTTAAAATATTCCCAACCCTTTGACTTGGAAATTCTAATTCTAGGAATGTGTGATAAGAAGATAAGTAATGATGTTCCCAGTGATTTATGTACATAGTTGTTCTTTGCAGCATTATTTATGATGGGTCATTGGAATTCTTCCTTCTAGTGATAACAATTGCAAACAATTATGAGGGCAAAAATTTTTGAAAGAACTAAATATCTGACAATGTGAAATTAGTTCAATGAATTATTTAATGTCATAGAAAGGGATTCAGATTCTAATATAATGTAATAGATAATGTTTAATAACATTAAAATTTTTCACAACTTAATGTTAAGTGCAAAAAGCATATAAAAATATATGTGTATTTTCACATAGTTACCTCCGTGGATTTAATTTGCTGTTTGTTGTTTTATGTATTTTCTGAAACCTATGTAAGTTATATATTTCTTTATTCTAAAAATATAATACACACTTTGTAAGAAACAAAACCAGAATTTTAAAAGTGATTATCCATAAGGTCTTGTGGGGCATATTGAAAAGGGTAGAATAAGTGCTTAACAAGTATGTAACTTAAGCACCAGTTAATATAATAAACAATTATATAAATATATCTCTCACTCTTTTACTTGTAGTGTAGTATAGTATAGTACAGAATATAGATAATAGTATCATCCCTACCAGGCAAAAACTTGGTTGTCTGATTTATGTGAATAAGTAAAAGGAATAAATTAGAGTTTCCTAACATACAAAATCATATTTTTGATCAATGTTCTTCCCAATAAGTCCAAAATAGTGATTCATTAGTTTTATTAGACAAATGAGACTTTATGAGAAAATCAGTTCCACACCAAGATAGTCAAATCAATGGCCCAAAGCGATATAAAGTTTAAAGTGATATGAACATAAGACGGTGATGCTTTAAGTCACAAAGTAAAAACATAAAATTTTTCTGGATATGTTCTACTGATTGCCATTTCTTTCATAATAAAGTAACTAAATTTTGAGAACAATTTAGTATAAGAGAAATATTTTTAAACTATTTTGTTGACTTTGTCTTCTGAAGTCATGTAATGTGATCATTTTTTTAGCAACCCATTCCTAGAATATTATTTATAATCTCCCTAAAAACAAAAAAATAAATAAATAATTAAAAACATTCTAAGCATGTTGCTTTGTAGGTGCAATTTATTTTTGTCCTTGTATCTTAGTTTACATTTGATTTCACAAGAAGGAGAAATTCCTTTGACCTCTTTATCTTGTGAAAGGCAAGAAAGGATAGTAATAGATTAAAGTCAGAACTAGTGAATTCTCTCCTACAACGGTTAATATATTCATTCTTTGGTGCAAACCCTAGTGAATGCAAATATAGTAACAAACATCCTTAGTAAATATGAAAGTCTAAAAAGGCAAAAGCACTGGGCCTTTCCTGAGATTATTTTAAAAGAGTTTTCAATTAGGAAATAAAGAAATTAACGGACCAAAAAAAAAAAATCACAAACTACAATGACTTAATTTACTAATAAAGAAACTCATCTCCAGAGAACTCAACTAAGATAGAAAATAGCATTGCATACTAAACACATATAAAGACTTAAGTGTGAGAGTAAAAGCTTAGCTCACGAGTCTGTGGTTTTGTTACCTTGGGCAAGGTCAACTAATATTATTTAGTCTTGGCAAGTTACTCAATATTCCTTGGTCTCAGTTCCCACATCTATAAAATACGATAATAATGTCAAATTCAATATACACCAATGAGTTACCAGTAGTTAGCTCTGGAATAAAAAGTATTGCAAATAAAGGAAGAATAAAGATGAACTTCCCATATATGATTTTGTATTTCTTAAATTAAAATGTATTACTTTTATAATTAAAATTAGAATAGTATTTTTAAAATTATCAATGAGGATTAAATAAACTGAAGTATAAACATGTATTAAATATATGTTTCTAATCAATTCTACTCTTTCATTTTAAAGATGTAGTGCACATCTGGAAATTCTATGCCATTTGAGAAAAAATGGACATTTAACTGATAACTATCTACTTAATCTGAAACTTCCTCCTTAATCTGAATGATTTTGTAATGTGTACATTTAACTTTTGTTGTTTGAGAAAGAAACCTTTGTTTTTGAGTGAGAAACTTGTTTGAGGAAGAATAAAAATGTATGAGCATTTAATGATGCAATTGACAATCCTCTGGCCACAGCCTGGAAATAAAACTATAGCTCTGATCAAATATTATTATTTCTCAACATCATGTGGAGTGTCCTTTATCTCCAGCGCCTGAGATCATCTATTATGAGAAGCATAGCAATTGAAGGAGTTCACTTGAGTGCAAATAGATAGGGTAGAACCCTTTTAAGAAGAATGCATGCCTAAGAAATGTTCACCTAATTCATTAGAAATGTTTAGATCATACATAAGTTTCCTTATGTTTTATTTCCCACCAAGAAATTTCCTGTTATACTTGAATAGTTAGCCTTGGGAGTTGTAGGAAGGCTTTTCCAGACTGTTTTATTTCTCTGAAGCACATTCATTAAGAAAATAATAATATCATTATAGAAGGTGAATTTTCTGTAGAACTATATGTGTGTTCTTTATTTTTTGTTTTCAATTTTGTAGTAGACATCTTTGTATAGGTGATATAACTTTAAAACTTTTTTCTCAGGCATAGTTGCTCATCTGGGCACTACCACAAAACTTTTCTTAGTGTGCAGAGATAATAAACTACTTGAAGAGGATAGAACTGGAAAAAAAATTATAGTATATTTAAGTAAGAAAATCCGACTGTTAATTTTCTATTGTGATTGGTTCTTTAAGAGTAAAGAAAATATCAAGGGAGAGAAACATACACTTTAATGTGTGGTGGAAGAGAATGAAATCTGAATAGCAATTGCAGATTATCTAAATTCTATTCATTTTAGTGAACTTAAAATGTATTCTTTGGGCCTGTCCACATAATGATGTTATTGAGGAAGTTGAAAAAAAAAGGAACCAATTAAGGTTAAAAGTGTGATTTTAGATAATTACCATCAATATTTTTCTTTATAAAGAATCAACATTTTTCGGTCTCCCCTTCAGAATCTTTTTTACTCCTATCAATCACAGACATGCAGGAGGCTGCCTTACTTCCTCAGAGTGCTTTCTGGGGCCAAGATGTTTCAGACCTGAGTCCTACTACAAACAGAAACATTCTTTCCTTCAGTTTAACTCCTCCACATCTGCAGTTCTCAACTGGATAGAATTTATTTAGTGAAATGATTAAGCTCTTTTTCCTCTCCCCACATGTGGTAATGGGTCAAATTAAGTAAGAATAGAATTGTTTCAGAAGTGTAATAGGATGTCTGAAAAGGTTGCTCTATCGCTAGCTCGCTCTCTGTCTCACGCACAAACTGAGCTGAGCCTTCATCCCGTCCACTGAATTTCACCACAGGAGGACTACAACACATTTGATTATATGAAAACATGATATATAAACGTGAAGTTCTCCCCACCCCCCTAGGAATTAGCTTCTGGACCTAGAAAATAATAATATAATCTTCTAAACACCTCTACACCCTCTCTAGCCTTGGAAATTTTCCCAAACCATCTTTACCCCCAAATTTTCACTTCCCAGACTTCTCAAAATCCACACTTCCTTAAATATTTGATCTTTTATGCAAATTATTAGCAGGCCTGTAACAGCTGTCCAACTTGCCTAAGACCTAATTAAAAGAGAAAGTGGTGTAAAACATATTATCTCTGCTTCGACTGAAGAAAGGAGCAAACAGCAGTTTAAAAAAATGTAAATTCCAAACCCTAAAAAGAGCCACAGATTTTTTGGAACGTATTGTTGGAAAAGATGTCGACTCTGAAAGAAAAGTCAGCAAAACACCCTTCCGAGAAGAAGCATTCTCACGTTTTTCTCCTCCCAGAATCCTGTAGAACTTGGTTTTCATAATCTCCAAGTTTGAGGAACCTGCTGATTCGCGAGCAGGGGGTGCCCTGAGCGTCGTGCTCCCCCAGCATCAGTAAGCCAACAAGCATCTCCGCGAAGAGTAGCTGCCAGCTACCTGAGCTTTAGGGATCGGAGATTTCTATCTCCTCTCAAAATGCAACTGGTTATTTACTTGTACACATTTTAAATCCGTAAATTCGGCCCAACTGAGGCGGAAACTTTGTGAGGTGTGTGTGTGTGTGTGTGTGTGTGTGCGCGCGCGCGCGCGTGTCTGTGTGTGTGCATGTGGTGTGCCCACACCTCTCTGCCAGTGGGTTTTAAGAGCACTCACAACTCATCCTGGGATTTTTCCCTGCCCCCTCCCTCCTTTTCCGGTTCTCAGTGAAAGCTTTCAGGTTTGGAATCAAAGACGTAAGCATGCATTGTATTTTCACCCTGCAGACTTAAATAGCATTAAAGAGATATCATCAGAGAAACCTAACTCTAATGACCAAATTGACTAAAATTTTATAATAAGTTTTTTTAAAGTATGCCTAAATTATATACCTTGCAAGAAAAATGTATACCCAGTTACGATATTATGTAATATATATGTTCCAAATAAATAGACCCTTTCAATATGAAAAAAAAAAAATCCACAAGATTTCAAAGACATAAAATAGCATAAAACACTGTACCGCAGAGGAGGAAGAAATGCATTTAAAGCACCCATGAAAATGGCGTGCAGTATAATTACCTCAAATTGCTGTTCGCTTGACACCCTGACACTAATTTTATTCAAGCCATTGGGAAAAAAATGTTTTAAAAGCACTCCTTTCTGAAAGCCGGAGCTAGTGGGGGCTGTGGGGTCGTTAAGGAAACGAAAGGGTGAAGTTTCAAGCACACGAAAAGAATTAAATAATCCATTTAAAATAAGCGTCTATGTAGATCGACAGCCTTTAATGCCCACATTTTTAACGCTTGCCCTGTACGTGGATTGATTTTTTTTTTCCTTTAGCATTCCCTCACCAGATGGATTTTTGCTACTGCAGATCAGCAGAG
>NW_007727810.1:267054-272179 GCF_000696425.1 Galeopterus variegatus | reverse complement strand
CCCCCCCCCCCCCCGCCCCATTCTCGCGCTCCCTTCCTCCCTCAGACAACTCGCCCCCCGCCCTCCGCCCCCTCCACGTAATTCCGAAAGAGCAGAAGAAAGAGAAGGAGAACAAGAAAAGAAGAGCTAACAAGCGAGAGCGGGAGCACAGAAAAAAGGTTGAAGAGGACTGATCGGGAAGAAAGGGAAAACGATGGACAGCTACAAAACGCGGCGGTTGCGGAGATTTTCCAGCGCCATTGGCTGGGCAGCGTGAGTTCTCTGGTCGGGTGTGATTTCAGCACCGGGGGGACTGGACAGCACCTCGGGGGGACTTCTGGGCAACCCGCAACCACACAGCAAGAACTCCGCCAGCTGCCTCAAGAACAGAAGCTGCCGAAAATCCTGCTTTGTATCAGAGAGGCAAGGTCAGTCCGAGCACAGCCATGCACAGGCAGTGCGCCTGTACCACGCCGCAAACCCTCTGCTTGTTTCTCTAACATGCACTTGCTTCCAATTACTAGCATTGTTCCCTTTCTGATTAGTGAGTACCACTAGAAGAGATTCTGTAAAGGTGTAGTTTAACTTATATTTATATATATTTAAGTTCTTTTTGGTTATTTTTAAAGGGTAGAGAGGGACTGGGTTTTGTTGGGGGTTTTTTTCTCTACTTTATTTTTTTATTTATTTTTATTTTTATTTTTGCTTGCCTTGCACTACGTGCATGGATAGTTTGTGGATATAATTATTGACTGGCGTCTGGGCTATTGCAGCACGGGGGGGTTAGGGAGGAAGGAATCCACCCCCGCCCCCCCAAACCCTTTTCATATCCTTCCCTGGGTTCGGACATTGGAGCACTAAATGAACTTGAATTGTGTCTGTGGCGAGCAGGATGGTCGCTGTTACTTTGTGATGAGATCGGGGATGAATTGCTCGCTTTAAAAATGCTGCTTTGGATTCTGTTGCTGGAGACGTCTCTTTGTTTTGCCGCTGGAAACGTTACAGGGGACGTTTGCAAAGAGAAGATCTGTTCCTGCAATGAGATAGAAGGGGACTTACACGTAGACTGTGAAAAAAAGGGCTTTACAAGTCTGCAGCGTTTCACCGCCCCGACTTCCCAGTTTTACCATCTATTTCTGCATGGCAATTCCCTCACTCGACTTTTCCCTAATGAGTTCGCTAACTTTTATAATGCAGTTAGTTTGCACATGGAAAACAATGGCTTGCATGAAATTGTTCCGGGGGCTTTTCTGGGGCTGCAGCTGGTGAAAAGGCTGCACATTAACAACAACAAGATTAAGTCTTTTCGAAAGCAGACTTTTCTGGGGCTGGACGATCTGGAATACCTTCAGGCAGATTTTAATTTATTACGGGATATAGACCCGGGGGCCTTCCAAGACTTGAACAAGCTGGAGGTACTCATTTTAAATGATAATCTCATCAGCACCCTACCTGCCAACGTGTTCCAGTATGTGCCCATCACCCACCTCGACCTCCGGGGAAACAGACTGAAAACGTTGCCCTATGAGGAGGTCTTGGAGCAAATCCCCGGCATTGCCGAGATCTTGCTAGAGGATAACCCTTGGGACTGCACCTGTGATCTGCTCTCCCTGAAAGAATGGCTCGAAAACATTCCCAAGAATGCCCTTATCGGCCGAGTGGTCTGCGAAGCCCCCACCAGACTGCAGGGCAAAGACCTAAATGAGACCACCGAACAAGACTTGTGCCCGTTGAAAAACCGAGTGGATTCTAGTCTCCCGGCGCCCCCTGCCCAAGAAGAAACCTTGGCTCCTGGCCCCCTGCCAACTCCTTTCAAGACAAATGGGCAAGAGGATCGTGTCACCCCAGGGTCTGCTCCAAACGGAGGTACAAAGATACCAGGCAACTGGCAGATCAAAATTAGACCCACGATGGCGATTGGGACCGGTGGCTCCAGAAACAAACCCCCACCCAGCGGCTTGCCCTGCCCTGGGGGCTGCAGCTGCGACCACATCCCAGGGTACGGGTTAAAGATGAACTGCAACAACCGGAACGTGAGCAGCTTGGGTGATTTGAAGCCCAAGCTATCCAACGTGCAGGAGCTTTTTCTGCGAGATAACAAGATCCATAGCATCCGAAAATCGCACTTTGTGGATTATAAGAACCTCATTCTGTTGGATCTGGGCAACAATAATATCGCCACCGTGGAGAACAATACTTTTAAGAACCTCTTGGACCTTAGGTGGCTGTACATGGATAGCAACTACCTGGACACGCTGTCCCGGGAGAAATTCGCCGGGCTGCAGAACCTGGAGTACCTGAACGTGGAGTACAACGCGATCCAGCTTATCCTCCCCGGCACGTTCAATGCCATGCCCAAACTGAGGATCCTCATCCTCAACAACAACTTGCTGAGGTCCCTACCCGTGGACGTGTTTGCTGGGGTCTCGCTCTCTAAACTCAGCCTGCACAACAATTACTTCATGTACCTCCCGGTGGCAGGAGTGCTGGACCAGTTAACCTCCATCATCCAGATAGATCTGCACGGAAACCCCTGGGAGTGCTCCTGCACCATTGTGCCTTTCAAGCAATGGGCAGAACGCCTGGGTTCCGAAGTGCTGATGAGCGACCTCAAGTGTGAGACTCCAGTGAACTTCTTTAGGAAGGATTTCATGCTCCTCTCCAACGACGAGATCTGCCCCCAGCTGTACGCTAGGATCCCGCCCACGTTGACTTCGCACAGTAAAAACAGTACTGGGTTGGCGGAGACCGGGACGCACTCCAACTCCTACCTAGACACCAGCAGGGTGTCCATCTCCGTGTTGGTCCCGGGACTGCTGTTGGTGTTCGTCACCTCCGCCTTCACCGTGGTGGGCATGCTGGTGTTTATCCTGAGGAACCGAAAGCGGTCCAAGAGAAGGGATGCCAACTCCTCGGCGTCCGAAATTAATTCCCTACAGACAGTCTGTGACTCTTCCTACTGGCACAATGGGCCTTACAACGCAGATGGGGCCCACCGAGTGTATGACTGTGGCTCTCACTCGCTCTCAGACTAAGACCCCAACCCGCAAAGGGGAGGGTACAGGGAAGGGAGTGCAGCCTCCCCCGCCGCGGGCGTCCCCGGACTTAGAGGAGAGTTGACCCAAATCCAGAGCCCCTAAGCCGTGATGAGCATAAGTCAATAAATAAAGATGAACTTGAACGGAGAAGGCCTGACCCTTTAGCTCCGTTCTGGAAACAAAGAGCAGACCGTGACGAGCTGGGAGAGTGCAGCCAGCTCTCTCTTTGCTCGGAGCCCCTTTTAAGAGAAATCCCAGCACGGCCCCTGCTGGAAGAATAGACCGTGCCTCATCCTTAGGGGTAGATGCCGCGGTCCTATCCATATATCCATATATCCACATCTATATAGAGAGATAGATATCTATTTTTCCCCTGTGGATTAGCCCTGTGATGGCTCCCTGTTGGCTACGCAGGGATGGGCAGTTGCACGAAGAAGGCATGAATGTATTGTAAATAAATAACTCTGACTTCTGACAAAAAACCCCAAAAAACAAAAAGTGCTGCATGGCTCGCATGGAATCCACGCACTCCAGGGACTCTGCCCGCCCCCGCGACTGGAGACGGCATTCGTCCACAGCACCCACCCTCTTACCTGATAAGTCCCATCGTATCAAACTTTCTATAAACAAAATACAGTATAATCAGAAAGTGCCATTTCGCCATTATTTGTGATCAGTAGGCAGTTCAGAGCGTACGTTTACTGTGGAAAAAAAATATGTAAAGGTTTTTATTTAAAACATTTGCATGGCTAGTCATCAGTCCATTTTATGAGTTAACAATGTATTTTGTTGAGGGAAGTTTTTAGGGGTTGTTTTGGGTTCTTTTACGTTGATGGTGATGTTTTATTTTATTTTTTGAGGGGGAGTATTTTTCTATACATATCCAATAATGCCTTCCATCTGAATGTAAAATAAGTACCCATGATTTCTATTATAGTATCAGTGTAATTATTTAAAAAACAGATTTTGAGGCAGTTAAGCATGACCTATTAATGTCACTCTAGTGCTTAGGCTGCGATCCTATGGTAGCAATTCTGTGCTGATAAAAATCTTACTTATAAAGTAGGAACAAAGAACAGAGGAAGCACGTGAAACTTACTAATTCTAT
The DNA here is from genome assembly GCF_000696425.1 of Galeopterus variegatus. NCBI lineage: Eukaryota > Metazoa > Chordata > Mammalia > Dermoptera > Cynocephalidae > Galeopterus > Galeopterus variegatus. Next base: position 268,054 of record NW_007727810.1, on the reverse strand, counting down.
TCGAGGATTTTATAACGGCATATTTTTTCAGTATTAAAGTGAAAATGTTTTCAACTCCGGGTCCTCACATTTTTCCAGCTTCATATTTGCAACTGGTAACTTGGATTTACGGTGGGAGTTGGGGGGAGGGGAACGGGTGGGGGTGGATCCCTTCCTGAGCGGCGCTAAGGCTCTTTCTGTCACCGCCTTACTTAGTTTTTCCCCTTATGTGGCTGCTCACTTCCCCCCGCCCCTACCTCCGCTCAGACTCCCCTATCGGTAAAGTAGGGTTTTCCCCCAACACTCCCCTCTTTCCCCCCCTCCTAATGAGGCGGGAATCCCTTTATTAATACTGGAAATCCCTTGCTGCTGCTTTTGTTGGTGCTGCCCACACTGCAGATATATTAAGGATGTTAGGACAGATTTGATTTAATTGACTCTGCCTAGATCGGTCTCATTAAACAGAGTGGAAATTTCATTGGTCAGCATTCCTCCATGAAAGACATCCCTAATAACTGGCATTTGCGATGCTGCTGGCATTTTTAATTCAACATCTGCTGAAAATGGTAAAACTAATTAGTGTCCACCCACCCTCCCCGCCCCAACAACTGCATATTGAAATTTGTTAAAGCACTCATCTTTATGGAAATCAGTCATTACCCTAAAGAAGTGTTTGTCTCTCACGATCGAATTTCTGGTTGTGGCCCAGTAATTAGCAAGAAAAGCACTGAATTGCTTGAGTTTTATGAACCATTGTAACTCTGGCCTCAATCATATTCCTCTGGGATTTCTAAGGAAGTCTGTTTTATCAGCAGTTCGGCTACAAAACCACACGTATTGATGGGGTCTGCATTCCGACACACATACACCCTTGAGAAGTATGTCAGAAAACTGCAGACCACAGATTAAAAAAAAAAAAAAAAAAAGTACAGGATTATAAATCAGCTAGCGAAAGCCCCCAGAGCAGCAGTAAGTAGATTTGTGATCTAGAACTCATATTCTAAAGGAAATAATTTCCAGA
>NW_007727810.1:262197-266054 GCF_000696425.1 Galeopterus variegatus | reverse complement strand
ATTAAAAAAAAAAAAAAAAAAAAAAAGTACAGGATTATAAATCAGCTAGCGAAAGCCCCCAGAGCAGCAGTAAGTAGATTTGTGATCTAGAACTCATATTCTAAAGGAAATAATTTCCAGAACAGTGATGTTCTGGAGTATGTATTATTTATTTTAACACTTTTAAAATAAAATCTTTATTATAAGCCATGACTATTCCTAAGGTCATTCATCATTTTCTCTCTTGAATTTGTTCGTGGACTGCATTTAATGACAATGAAATTTTGCCCTACTATCCTCTAACAAATACTATGTGTTGTTTTTAATTTATTTATTTTTCAAATGAAGGCTTTAATTCTATTTATAGAAAGTACAACTGGGTTCTTGGTAAGCAACCAACAGATTTATTTGTGATGGAAGAATTGGAGGAGGGGAAGAGTCACATATTCAACAGTATTAGAACCTTAAGAAGGAAAAGAAAAAATGGCACATATCAAAACAATGTTTTAGTGGAAAGTGACATTTAATGAAAGATATTTAGTGAGGCATGATAGTAATTTTTAAAACTGATACATGGCTAGCCTAGTCAGAAAACTAGAACTCCTCCTGGAAGATGTGTACAGGAGCAAGAACTTTTCTTTATCCTAATTAAAAAGAAATTACAATATAGAAGCCAAGGTTAAAGGGATAAAATTACTCTACTAAAATAGTAGCTGCAATGGTTTCTGAGTGCTCATGGTGTGCCAGGCATGTGCTAAGTGATTTACATAATTATTAAATTTAACCTTCACAACTACAGGATGATTTAGTAAGGTACTGCTATTTCCATTATACAGATGAAAAAATTGAGACTTAAAGAGAGTAATCAATAGCTCAGGTCATGCATGGTGAATAATGGAGCAGGATCTCAATGCAATTTCTGTTATACTCAAATACCTCATTCTTTGAATGGAGTAATAATATTTATTTATCTGAAAACCTCTTAAAGAAAGCTATTTAAACAAATACACAACTATAAGAATACTATATTAGAAATTAGGGACCCAGGTTGTATCTTCTTTGTCAAGTATGTGTTGGTGGCCCTTTATATTTCCAGTATGTCTTTCAACAAAGGAAACTTGCTCTTCATTTAGTGGAGATTACTTTAGGGTATTCTCCAAATGTATTAAGAAAACATGACATATAAGGAAAAAGATGAATGTGCTATATGAATTTATAAATTATAGATATTCAAGATATTAAATCTAAATGCAACAAAGGAAACTTGCTCTTCGTTTAGTGGAGATTACTTTAGGGTATTCTCCAAATGTATTAAGAAAACATGACATAGAAGAAAAAAGATGAATGTGCTATATGAATTTATAAATTATAGATATTCAAGATATTAAATCTAAATTATCTGTGTATTGGTTCTTTAATTATTAGGGCCATCAGAATATTTTAATAAATAGTATATATGTTAAAATGCTAAGTAGAAAAGATACCCAATGATTTCATGTATAAGAACGTTTATTATTTAGACCACCAGTGTTTTATTCATTTTGATAAAGTATCTCTGTCGCAATTATATATATATATGTATGTCTAGTATATAGTTTGCAGGATTCATAATACATATGGTCTTACCATATAACTTTTATTTACAAGTGTTTAGCTACTTTTTTTGTTTTGTCTTTAAAATATGCTTATATAACCGTAGTTATGTTCATTAGTTGAGATATCTTGTTTCCAGTTAAATAATCATTTTATTCATCAAAATAAAAAAGATTTTATTTGTGCCTGATGGAAAAGGAGAAAAATAGATATCCTTTTTAGTTACATTGCTTTAAAGAAAGTAGTAGCTTCTGTGACTGCTGCTGTAACTAAGAATATCCTAGAATTTAAGTTGTTGCCATAGAAATTTATTGTTTAACTATTTTTACATGTTTACCCAAGAAGAAACTGGAATAGCTGATCTATCACTGACATAACAATATTTTTCTTAAAACAGTATTTCTATTAGAAGTAATTAGAATTGTCAGGCATTTTAATGTGCTAAAATTATATTGATGATTCCAAGGATGGTTTCTTAATTTAAATTTTTTAGGTTTCTGATAGTGTTATTTCTTATGCATAGAGAGATGGGTGAATTTTCAAGGGTGAATATGGAAGTGTGTATTCATAACATGTTGAAGCAATATTAAATATAGTAGCTTATAATTCTATATTTCTGCTAGCTAATTTGTACATACTACTTTTTATTTGAATGCTTATGAGAAGAAAAAATGGAAATATAAAATGTACTAAAGATTTAACTTTAGTATGTATTAAGTTTTGGTCTATTCTTTCTCATTTGAACCTGTTCAAAATGTGACATATTATTTAATTTTTAAAAGATGAACCTGTATGATATCAACAGATGTAGTAAATGGATACTCAAGATTTTTAAGTTATATGTATAGAATTTGCTTTAATGTGGCCCTGAACCATAAAGAGGAGGGCTAAATTAAATGATTCATATAATCTCCTGGCATTTTCTTTCATGTATAACGTTGCCAAAACTATATGAGAAAATTTGACATATAGGATGTGCAGGTCTTTCTTCTTGGTGTTGAAACTTGAAGAAATACCACTAAATCATTCTGTGAAAGCACATGTTACATACAGAGAAATCCTTAAACATAAACCAGTATTGACTCTGTTGTGACCTAACGAAATTTGATTGGATTTGGATTTCACAAAAATAATTGAATAGTTAAGATAATAACACACTGTTTAAAAACTACAACTCTAAAAAGAAATGGACAACTAAAGAAATCACCTTAGATTATTAAAGACCAGGAAAGCCCTTTTGCCTCAATAGGCTGGTAACTTAAGTTTATTAACTTAGACCTCAATTATCCAATTAATTACTCCTGTTTCATTTTCTTGCTAAATATATATTATGCTATACACTTGAAGTATAATTATATTTTTTATACTTGAACTTTACACAAAGCTTTCTGAGGAGAATTGTCTAATAGTTTAAAGAATTTGCTATACACTTGAAGTATAATTATATTTTATACTTGAACTTTACACAAAGCTTTCTGAGGAGAATTGTCTAATAGTTTAAAGAATTTTGAATGTGTTAGACCTCAGTATTCAATTGGCAACGTTAGCTGGGCTCTTGTTAAATGACAATATTGTAGAAGCTTGTTTGGAAAAGAAAATATGGCAGTTCTAACCACAAGGAGTCTGACTTTCAAACGTGAGTTATAAACATCACTGTAGTCATAAAAGAGTAGTACATCTTTGGCAGTGTTTAAAGAATGCCGCTAGAATATTTTGTGTGTGTGTGTGTGTGTGTATGTGTGTGTGTGTGTGTTTTCTTCCTTTTAAGTAATTTAGGTTTTTAGCCATTTGGAAAAGTGCAGCCATAATGTCAGTTTTATTAGCTATTATGCAAATAGNAGTTTTTATCTTACCAAGTGAATGAATGATTTTTAAAATTTTATTTAATTGAGAAATCAAGGACTTTTAGAAAATTGAATAAAATACTTTATGATATAGTATGAAGTTTAGAAATAGTTGTCTTAGCTTTGATTTGAGTTATTTATGTACATAAAATAGATTATAGAAGCTTTCCTATAATATTATACTGACTTTTGTAATTTTACCATGAAGCTAATAATCCACTTGCTATTTCTTGACTAGTAAAGCTCAGTATTCAATACTTAGTAGTAACTTCCAGATGTGCAAGACTAAAGATTTAACAAGCAGAAAGATGTAAGCTAGACTATGCATTTACTGATTTCTATGTCTTATTCTCTTTGCCTCTAATTCCATTGCTTTTCTTGGCAGAAGAATACAGGAAGGAAACATACTCAGCTGCAGCATATCGATTAAAAAAAAAAAAA
>NW_007727810.1:259505-261476 GCF_000696425.1 Galeopterus variegatus | reverse complement strand
GGCAGAAGAATACAGGAAGGAAACATACTCAGCTGCAGCATATCGATTAAAAAAAAAAAAAAAAGTCAATACCTGGTGAAAAATGAAAGTGCCTCAAATACAAATGATAAATGACCAATCCATAACATTATTAAAGCAGCAATCTCTGTCTACCTCCCAGGAAAGGGGTTTAAGAAGAAATGGGCCACTACTACCATAAACAATAATGGCTCTTACCAGATTCTGTGGCATTAATTGTCCACTTTTCCTTTTTAAATCAGTATCTTTAATATTTCCAAGCTACCTGTGAAGTAGAAAGGAATGCGCATACTGATAGCAATACGATTTAAATAATAATTCTGCACATACATAGAACTTATTGCCACTTCCTTAAAATAATAGGATTAGAAAATAATAAAGGAATTTAAAACCATGCCATTGCCTATACACTGTAGTAATATCCACATATTTTAGTCCAGGTATTTTTTATTTATTAAAATAAATGTTTTATATAATTAAAAATATCCTACATGGCTAAATTATTACATCTAAAATATTTTGTTTTGTAAGATATGAAATGGTACATAAAGTAACTGTGCTAATTTCTGTCCTGCTAGATAAATTTTGCAGCTAATCTGAGTCAGTTGTGAATCTAATTAACTTTACTTCATTGGACATATTTAGCATCACTGTGATTTTGGTAGCTTCTACACCAAATGGTTGGATACGGTTGTGTCACCAATGAGTCAGAAATTAATGTTAGTGAACTACTTATGTTTCCTAAATAATGGATGTAAATTGGTTTAACTAGTTATTACGTGAGTCTAAGGGGATTGAAATTACTAAAGCAAAGAGTTTATTGCTGTTGATCTCTCTGTTTCCTGAATGACTGAATGTTTTCTGGTGTCTGAACACATGTTTTAATGAGAGAGATAACCTTTTTTTTTTTTTCTTTTAGTCAGCAAATGTTACTTTTTTTATTTCTCAGAAAAACTCTGATTGGATGACATTTGTATTTTTCACCATAATGGTCAGCTCTCCAATAATCAGATTATGTTACAAATGGTATTTGGAATAATTAGACATTAGTACATAACAAGCAGAGTATTCCAGGAGGGCATTACATCTTACGGTGTAATATTATGAAGAACAAGATGCGAAGCCAAGGAAGTAAAAGCTGGAAACAACAATAATCCCCAAGAATTAAATTACATGGAATGTCATATCACTATTATAACTCAAAATTTATAACATCTAATTAAGAAAAAAGTTAGATCAGAGAACTATTGAACATTATTTGAATGAGTATGACATCACTGACAGCCAGTCAATATGTATTTATACTGCAAGCTTTGCATAAAATAAAACATTTTTTCAGCATTTTCACTTGGATAACTAATATTATGCCTATCAAATTTCCATGGTGCAAACCCAATTCACCTACTTCATAAGTAATTAAATGCATAGAGTAGAAATAAAATTACTTTCTTTTACAAATGCAGGTTTTTTAGTTCATAATATGTTAAACTAATATAATGTATTTTAAGAAAAACAATTTCATTTCATATTTTGTTGTCTTTTACATCATGATTGAGAAATATTTTTACTACAGTCTTTATAATAAAGTGAGATCTTCAGAACTAATGCAAGTGTCACTGACATGTACCACGTAGTTCAAGGCATCTCAATGAGGTACATAGCATTGGTGTCAGAGAGGTGTATATTAATCATGCCAAGTTCTGGAAACAAAAAAGGAAAAGAAAAGCAAGTGGGATGATAGCAATTTTACTTTGAGTGATTCAACAAATGTTTATTGATCACTTACTATATGCCAGGCACTTATGCAGAGCTTCTAAAGTTACAGAAAACAGACTAGATTTCTGCTCATTTGTGTTTATGTTGTATATGAGATAAATAAAGACTTGAATAATGAAGAGCTATGGATAAAATACAATGTGTAAATGGTGATGATCCCCCCCCCCCCTTTTTAAG
>NW_007727810.1:257635-258730 GCF_000696425.1 Galeopterus variegatus | reverse complement strand
CCCCCCCCCCCCTTTTTAAGGCTGGTTAGGGAAGTTCTCTCTTTGGAGATGATACTTGTGAAATATTGTAAGAAAGAGACAGGCATTTGAAGATTTGGAGCAAGAGAGATCCTGTAAAATAAATTATTAGGTGCAAGCATCCCAATTTAAAAATGTTTGAGAACTAGAAAAAAACCAGGATAGCTGGAATCTGGCCATAGGCATTCACGAAATTGAAGAAGCAGAGAGAAGCCAGATAATGCTTTACAAGCCATAGCAAGGAATTTAGATTTTATTTCAAGTATAACAAAGTTTTAAGCTGGCCAGTAATATGATGTATGTAGTATATTTAAATAACGATTTTGCTTATTTGGTGAGAATAAATCACAAAGGACAAAAGTGGAAGGCAAGGAGGTGCTATTGCAGTTTGGAAAAGAGATAACGGTTATGATGAACAACAGCAGTAGTAATGGAGATAGACAGAAGTGGACAGCTAGGGAGATATTGTTGGTGTAGAAAAGAAAGATAAATAGTTGTGTGAAATTTTTTGGCTTTATCAGTCAAGTTAATGGTAGTGTCTTTTACTGAGAAGACTGGAGGAAGCAGGTTTTAGGTCACATAGTTAGACTTCAGCATGTTAAATTTGAAATATCTGTTTACATATTCTGGGTAGGCTGCTGAACATGGGAATATGGAGGTCAGAGACAGTTTAGGGTGTAAAATTTTTACTGGGAATTCAGAATTACTCTTTTATTGATGGCTGCATTTTATAGATTAAAAACTAAGCCTTTGGTTGCATTTAATTAGAGTACATTAAATTTAGGGTAGATTTATTAAAAACTGAGTGTAAACTTGATTTTAGACACAACTCATGTAGAAAAGGTATGAAACATGCTTGATATCTGAAATATCTATATGTCTCTCTCCCAGCCAGAAGACAATATGTAAAACCCAGTAAAATATTTTTTCTGAAGCTCAATTGAAAATAGATAAAATGGTTTAGAAAATGGTTTAGAAAAGGATGAAAACAGCTTGTTACATAAGGTACAATGTAAATCTTTCTTTTTTTTTTTTTTTGTCTTTTTCCGTGTCCGGCAACGGATCGCAACCCTCAGT
>NW_007727810.1:254549-255987 GCF_000696425.1 Galeopterus variegatus | reverse complement strand
CTCGCTCAGCCAGTGAGTGGGAACCGGTCTGTATGTGGGATCCGAACCCTTGGGCAGGAGCACCGCCGCACTTCCCAAGTGGCACACTATCCAGTGCGCCACCGGGCCGGCCCTACAATGTAAATCTTAAATTGAAATGCTTAAACTCTGTTTTAATGAGAATGTTTCTGAATGAGAATGAAGCAACTAATCTTAATGGTTACCACCAACAAAAGACCTTGACTTTATTTATTTACTTTACCCAAGAGGAGAGAATTCTGGCAAAGCGAGATTAACTTTAGTAATCAATAGTAAGGCAAGAATGAGGATCGGTCCATATCTATTTGGTAGTTATTAAAAGTTTGGTCTCTGTTTTGGAGGGTTTTACTTTATCTCTGTACAAAACTTTGTGGAACTGGCTATCTCTAAAAACCCTACACCCCATTTGGCATTTAGCCCAAATTTTGAGTAAGCAGCATAATTTTGAAACAATCCTATTTTCTTCATGGAACCATTTATATGTCACTATCACATACCATCTCTAACTCCTAACTACCTAAGAATAATTGAACTTAATCTTGTAAGTAAATTGGGATTACTTCTCCTTTTATTTTAGTATTGCTATAATTCAAATATTAGTTTTGGACATTCTACAAAGATAGTTTTCCCTCTTCATAAGGCTCTGAGCAACATCAGTTATTTCTGAATAGGTGTGAAGCCATGTTGTAAAAACGCCTGCTTATTTTTTAAAAGAAAGTTTAAAGCTGGATGAGAGCTTTGCTTTGTTTCTCATCATACAGCCTCATAGTGCTACAGAGTCATAGACCTTGCATCATTTATACAGACCACAAAAAGAACCTCTAGCCAGTGGCCTTGATTCTGAATTAGGTTCTCCTCTAACTAGTTTTTTGATCTTAGACAAGGCTCTTAATTCTGATGAACCTCAATTTACATATATAAAATAAGACTGTTGGACAAAATCAGCCTTTTAGTCAGAAAATCAGAAAACTTTTTCTGTAAAAGGCTGAATAAAAAGTATTTCAGGCTTTGTGAGTAAAATGCAAAATCTAATATGTTACGTAGCCATTACACACATATATATACTATGTAGATATTATTTATAAAATGAGAGAGAAAACAAATTTCCAAACATTTTTATTGACAAAATTCAAATATTTGAATATTTTATTCATTAGCATTGAAATTTGAATTTCATATAATTTTTATGTATTAAAAATAGAGTTTTTAAGTTCTTTTTAACAATTTATAGATGTAAAAATAAAAAAAAATTCTTAGCTCACAGGCAGCATAAAATTTGCCAGTAAAACTAATCTGTCCTGTAAGTTGTAGACTGCCAATCCCTGAATTAGATTAACTCTAAGGTACCCTAATAAAGTTCAAATTGGACATTTTTATATAGCCATTAAAATGACTTCAAAATATTTTGCTATATGCAAAT
>NW_007727810.1:253104-254059 GCF_000696425.1 Galeopterus variegatus | reverse complement strand
CAAATTGGACATTTTTATATAGCCATTAAAATGACTTCAAAATATTTTGCTATATGCAAATCATATAGAATTTTCAAAATGATGTAAGATATTTGTCTAAGTCTTTTTACATTGAATTTATAGATTTTAAAAATTATGCCAGTAAATTTTATCAAAATGTAATCATATATGTCTGGAAAATAGGCCAATGATAAAATAATGGTTGAAGAGGACTGATACAAAATTAATTATGTTTGATCAAGTATTATTGGAATAGTTAGAACCAGACTGTATCAATTCTACTCCTAGCTCTGGGATCTATTAACTATGTAAACTTGACCAAGTTGTTAACCTTAAAGAACTTAAATTTTCTTACCTATAAAACATAAATGATGATAATAAGTACTTACCTCATAGCAATGTCCTGAATATGTTAGTGTGAATATGTCATAAATGAGTTGATATAGTTAAAATGCTTAAAATATGTTTTGATATGTTATAAGCATTCAGAAACCATTAGCTATTAATCGTGATATCTATTGCATAAATAATTTTATATTATTAAAATTTTTTTAATCATATTTTCATAGAACCTTTTATGTGCACGTATCATCCTGCTTACTCTAGTCCTTAACAACCTAAGTATAATTGAACTTAATTCAATTATATCTGGTAGTTATTTATTTTTAATCACCCTTGTACAAATAAGGATTAAAAAGCAGCTTGCCTGAGTACACTGCTAAGTGGCAGAGCCAAAATTCAAAGCCAGATTTCAAGTATGTAAAAACAAATGCATTTTAACAGCACAACTGGATATTCAAGGGAACATTATCAGTGTCTGTTCTCCTCGACCTTCTGTGACATTTTTCTGACATTCATGTTGTTGTCGTTTTTCCTGGTATTACAGGTACCCAATGATATATTGTCACATTTCGCCATTCCATATCCATCTTGAAGTAAATAGATGATTTTTTTT
>NW_007727810.1:231852-252124 GCF_000696425.1 Galeopterus variegatus | reverse complement strand
AAAAAAAAATTTAAAAGAACTCAAACCACATAGCACTAGGATGTGATAAAATGGCTTAATAACAAAAATTTTTTGCAAGAGGTGTGATATTTAAAAAAAATTAATACCAGTGTGGTAGCCTAAATAAATGCATTTATAATGCTAGCATTTCAGTGAGAATGTTTGGCAAAAAGAATGTTTCCTTGTGCTTCACATCATATATAAGTAAGATATGTTACAGAGCCAACTCACCTTTTTCATTTTTTTTTAAATCAAGAAAATATTTCACCTCTTGCTTAATATTTATCTTTTAAAAAATCTTATTCATTTATTTGACAAATAATAATTGTATGTGGGGTAAAATGTGATGTTTTGATATACATGTATACACTGTAGAAATATTAGATCAAGCTAATTAATATATCTGTCACCCACCTACGTATCATTTTTTATGTGTATGGTGCGAATGTATAAAATCTACTCTTCTCCGTCACCTCAGAAAATGAGAAAAGAGAATTTTGCCTTTTTGCTACTTCCAAGTTGTCCTATAGAATTGAAAGGGAAATTCCTACTTGTGGTTGTATAAGACCAATTCTTTTGCAACCAAATCAATGATAGAGTTGAGTAACTATTGTAATCGATTTTGAAGACTCTGGTAGTTGTATGCCAGGGTTTTCAGTTTGTTTTGCTTGACATAACACCTATCAATAGATGCAGCTGCAATATTTTATCATAATAGCACTAACATTTTATGCTATAGTCAATTCATTTTGCCTCCCAATGCTGAAAGTGAAGTGGGCTAAAATGTCAGAATATAATTTCTTAAATAGAAAATATGCTTCTTTCTTACGACTTACTTTTAATATAATCTATGTTGACTCTGCTATTTATAGCACTGTGGTCCATGATTGCAATGATCCAAGAGATACCAAAAATTGTTGCTTCCAAAAATGATTACTTGATTTTAAAATTTGGAGAAAAACTGCATTAAATAACTTACGTAAGAGTCTTTGTTGTAGGGCTTCACAGACTCCGAGAAATACTCTGAATCTATGAGAAATGTACGATATATTTCCCACACTTATTAGCTTAACAACCCATTACTCTCCTGTCATCCAGACCACCTTTGTTTGCTTTTTCAGGACACATATTTAGAATTGCAGCACAGAAAAGGTAACTGTCTAAAAATACATAACATAAGAGGGGGAAAGAACAACAAAACAAAAAAACTCAAACCTTAGAATCTGAATTCATAGTGGTCTAAAATGACAGCCTTAGAGTCAATTACTTGTGAAAGAAAACTAATAATCCAGGGGAAAATAATAATAAAGCAAAAAAGAGAGGTCACTGAATTTATTTCCTACAGCTTTGGGGCATTTCTAAGTTTAATTGTGTGCCATTTATTGTGAAGAGCTTGGACTTCCTTCACAAGATCACATCACTACTTTATAACCCTGGTGGTTCAAAATATCTCTTGTTTCAAGAAATATAGAGCACTCCATTGAACAAATTTTCTCTATTAATCCAGTCATGGAAGATTCATCCATTCAGCCCAATTTCATGAAAATAAGATTAACCGGTCAAATTAGCGTATACTTTTAAGAATTGCACAATTCAAAGTTGCTCCATTCCCACTTGTCTTTAATGAGTTGTCTTTTCCATGTATGAATTCATAAACGTAACAAATAAAATATTAGTAATAATGAATTGATAGCCTACAACTGATTAATATGCAATTTCTTAAATCTGAAAGTGGGTGACTTTCTCACTGAACCTTCCAAGCAGGTTTATTTCCTCTAATGTAGTGTGTTAAAAAGCTGATTGATTTTCCACTTGAACTATACTTTCCACTTTGTTCTATACTTAATAAAACAAAAGGTCAATTTATTCTTATTTGCTCCTTTTTTGTTAAATCAGTAAGCAAATTCTGTGTGTTGAAGTTTGCATTTTCCACCTCCTTTTAAAGTAATTCATACATATGTCCACAGGGATAAATAAGTATTTTTGAAGTTTAGAATATCTGGACACTTTAAATTCAATTCACATTTTAAGTAATCTTTGAGCAATTCTCGTGTCTTAGATATCTTTTATCTCCCCTGCTTATTTGGAGAATAATTGATGATTAATATTAGTTAATTAAATGAACATTTATAAAAATATTTGTCTTTATGTTTTGGAATATGGTTGCAGAATGGCAAGGCAAAATCATTATTTTTAGTGTATTTTCAAAACCCATGCTCTTCCTCAAATCAATTATTTTCCGAACTATAAAGCATACTACATGTAAACAAATATTTTCTAAGTATACTATAAAGTTGATTAGGTTTCAAACAGGGCATAGAACTTTGTCTTTCTGAAAAACAAATTATACTATATTGATATGTAGAGATAGAAGATTTATATAAAATGAGATTTTCATTTAAAAAACAAACAAACAAAGTCACACTGTTATAATTCGCCAAAAACATGCGTCTAAAATATATTTTAAAAATGTATTTAAGTCTTTCTGGAAATATTTCTCTGCCCATACAAACACACACCCTGTAGTCTAAGAATAAAGGCAGTATTAGACCACAACTTCTGTGACACTGACTCATCAAGAAGGAAATTGAACAGAGCAACACTGAATATAGGTCTATATCGAAAAACAGGGAATTATTGTCTTTCTTTCCCTAACTTGCAAGTCTAACAGAATTATGAGAAGAAAAATCACACATTTGATAGTTTTTTGAATGAATGAAGCAAGATATTATTATAGATTTACAGAAACAACTTGTTAAGATTTAGGACTGGGCCTAGTCCAACGGTAGCGGGTTATCAGAACTTATTAACATCAGTGTTACTGAAGTGGGTATACAAGTCCCCACTGACAAACGCGATTGGCTTTAAAACATTAATTAATTAATTCAAAATTCAAAATTAAAGTAAAAAGATTTAGGACTGGTATGAATCATTTACCCATGGAAAATTTGCCAAATGCATACCATATAGTGTTGAAATAAGGGTCAACTATGTTTGCAAATAAGACTTGTGTTTCCTAGATGAGTGGAAAGTTAAGATTTTGTTCAAAATATTTACGAAAAATTATTATTTTCAATTAAATGCAATCGAGTTTTGTCCCAAATTATGTTAGTTATTAAACATGGATTGGCTATTCTTAGCAATATTTTATAAACCTTTCTAATCTTTTTTCTATTGTAAAGTCTTATTCATAGGCAATTATTAATTCCCATGTTTAAGGTATTGCAAAGCTATTGATTTTTTTTTTTTTTTTATTATCTCTTAGGAAATTTTACAGCCTTTGTTATTTTGTAAATCACTTGGCTTGTGTCATGGAATTTTATTTCCTAAATTTGGGGTTATAAAACAAATGCTTGTGTCTCTAGATGTTACAAACAAACTGTATTTTAAACTTTAAGAGAATTGTACTGTCTTAAATCCTTATGGATTCTTCAGGGAAATCCTGCTTTATTTTATTAATTACTTTAAAACATTTTGATGAAATCACATCAGCATCTAGATTAAGATTCAGTGTATTTTCTATGATCACTGGGCAGACAATTTTCCTTTTTTTGACAGAAAAAAAGCTCTGCAATCCACAACTTTTTAAAAATTTGAGAAGGCATACTGTGAGTGTTTACCTACATCAGAAAGATGCAGATCTATTGATGGAGTGCTTCTACCTAATTCATGAATGTTTGGGGGGGAATAAAAAAGAACTCAAGTTTGAGGGAGAAGTCCAACCACTAGTTACTTATTATTCTGGACAAGAGGTGGAGAAACTCTCCAATGTGTGCTGTATGGAAAAAAGGAGTTGATAAGAGCCAAATAACAGACCTCCATTGCCTTTGTGTTGTAAACACAGCTTGAATCTTTCCACTCACGTGGTGAAATACAGCTGACACCACTTTGAGAAAAAATTAAATGTAATTCAGACCTTAGCTGTGCAGCATGAGTGCTACCGCAGAGACATTTCTCCCTTTCCATATGTACGTTCTGCGAGCAGGGCAAAAACGACAGAAGGAGAGGACCGTTGTTTTGGCCCACTGCACTGAGGAAGGCTTGAGACTATTATTCTGCTGATTATGAAGAGAAGAAATGAATCTCTGTTATTTAGATACAGGAAGACATATTGCAAATTGGACTATTTGATTCTATGAGACAATAGATGATTATGAATCACAATATTTCAGCATCTAATATTATGGCATGAATACCTTATCATTAGGTTTGTTCTATATTAGTGAAAGTGCAAATCTTTTGCAAAGATTATTCTATTGGTTTGATTTAGCCACTAAAGTGTATATTTGAGTTGTGCTTTACTTACATTAAAGCACAATTTAGTTTTGCATTACATTTTTGAGTTACAAATTTTCATGGATAATATTTCTTATGTATCCTCATGTTTATTAATTATTTACAATGAACCTGAGGTCTAGAAGATTGTTTCAGAATATGGCTCTACATATTCCATCACATTAAGAGTAATTTTATAGAAAATTGCAATTCTCTTTTAAGCCCTGAAACTGTTCTTTCAACTTGTGTGAATAGGTAAACAAGCCCCAATATATCTATACTCTATCTCATATTAAAAACCAGCCCAGAGAATAAAGAAATTATTGTTTAAAGGGACACAGTGTCAAATTGAAGACATTTACTAGGATACTCTAGAATTGTGCCCAGAGGTGAAATATATTACCGTGAGACATTAGTCAGGAAACCTGCACAGTTAATGAGAAACCTCAGTTTGACTAATTGTTGGCATTAAGAAGGGAATTTCAAGGTCTATTAAGAAGGAAAATGAATACCCAAGTGTATATGTGGTTTAGAGTGTACAGTGGAGTCTGGCAAGGACATGTACAAAAGGTCATGAACAAAAATAATAAGAAAAAGTTATGAAGAGGATTTATGGAAGTCACATGCTGTAGAAGGGACAGGAAATAGCCAAGGATGACCCAGACAGCAGCTTTATCTAAGATTGAAGAATGATCACTCCTCATAATGACCTGTTTCTTAGGTAGGTGTCTTTTAGCACAGCTGATAACTTAGGAACAAATATTATTGTTTGGTAAGTTTTTAAAAATAAGCTATATTTCAAGAATAAAAAAAAAACCTGAGCATCTTCCATTTGAGCAGAAAACAGTTTTAATAGACATGAATTTATTTTTACATTTTATTTCATTGAAGGCATTTTTGTAGTCCAAATTTATATGTACTTATGTAGATTTTTTTTAATTCTATAATACTCCCAGAACTTTGGGCTGTAAACTGATACAAACAAATTTCTTATGTGGTAGTTCATGAATTAGACCAACGAGAAAAATGTCTAGGATGATGAGGGCGTGTGAAATCACGATGTTCTAATAGTCATTTACCTTTTCATAAGTCAATTTAAATCTTTGTCAACTCCAAATATGTTACATTACTAAGTTGAAAAATGTGATAGTTTAACATTCGGGAACCCAAAACAAAAGGAAACATAAACATTATTTTGTAAATAGTGTGGATGGTGGGTCAATAGAAGTATGAATGTTTAATATGTAAGGGGTGGTATATTGACATACACAGATATTCATCGATATTTAGTTCCAATTATAAGTAAATAAATACTACTTTTGAATAAATAAGCACACCTGTACTGCTGCTTTAGATAGAGCTTTATGCATAAGAGTTAGAAACAGAGATCAACCACTAAACATTCACATTTTTGTTTAGTATAAATGATGATAGCTATCTCTGCACTGATAGCTTGCCAAACTGAGCCTAGGAATAGAGAAGATACCTTACAGTTCTGTATGCCATAGATGTATTTTATTGAATTGACCCTATAACTTGCAATAATTCCTGCCTCTCCCAAGTGCTGAAAGACACCTCCATTAACAAGCATTTATTGAGCAAAAGGCAGTGTGCTAGGTGTTAGGTATAACATGGTAAGGAGCTCCAATTAAGACATTTCCTGTCAAATGTCATTGTTAGGTCACTTGTGTGAAAATCATCAGAGGCTCTTGTTTAAAGTGCATATTCCTGGGTACTGTTTTAAACTTACTGATTCATAACCTCTGAATTTCTGTTAATGCCCATTTAAAAAATAACATCCTGCATATTCCTGAGACATTCTAAGATTTACTTGGAATATTGCTGACCCTTTAGCAGAAATTTATTTCTAAAATAATGTGGCAATAGATATTTTCACGGAATTATAGATATAGAGAAGGGGATTGTCAACAACCTAGAGTGGTGAAAAGGCCTCCTTCCAGAAGGAACACCTAAGGCTGACCTTCACAAGGGGCTACTTGAAGACACATGTGTTCCCATTAATAGGGATTTTCTACATACCAGCTAATGCATAAACCAAGGAAGAGATGTTAGAAAGAGATTATATGTAGGGAAATGAGAGGAATTTGCTTAGGCAGAGAATAAAGGACACAAAAAAGAAGTATCAAAAAAAAAATGATTACTCATCAATTCATGAAGAACTTTGAATATTATATTAAGAAAATTCGCTTGTAACCTGTTTCAGTGGTTTTGACACCAAAATGCAAATCACATTAATTATTAAAGAAATAAGCCCAGAGAGAGAGAGGTACAATGCAGTATTTTTAACGCTGAAGCAGCTCTGCTCCAGCCAGTTGTTGCCATGGGGAAGTTTGGAATAGAATTGCCAGATTGTCCAGTCTTTCAAAAATAGCCAAAAATCTGTTGTTTTCATTAGAATTAAGTTCAGCTGCAAATAACAGGATATCCTAAAATAATAGTGTGTAAGCAAGAATGAAATTGTTTATTGCTCACAAACTAGTCTGGAAGAATGCAGTTTTAGGCTAGAATATAATTTCTGCTCCACCAAAACTCTAGGGAGCCAGATTGTCTATCTCACTCCTCCATCATCCCTGGGCTTTAATTCTTGCTGTCCTGACTCAACATATCCATGAAGCAGAGGAACTGATTAATACAATAGGGAGGAGAGTG
This sequence comes from Galeopterus variegatus, assembly GCF_000696425.1. NCBI lineage: Eukaryota > Metazoa > Chordata > Mammalia > Dermoptera > Cynocephalidae > Galeopterus > Galeopterus variegatus. Next base: position 245,179 of record NW_007727810.1, on the reverse strand, counting down.
TTGTCATTTAGATAGTTACCAGATAATGCCCTAGGATTGTACTCTGTATTTTCATGCTTAGATGCAAAGGAGATTATGAAATGGACTTTTTATTCACATGATCATTGCTCGTCAAATATCTTATTACTATGAATAAAATGCAGAATGTATGTTAAGGGACCAGAAGCACTCTATATGAAATTAGATACTACATACAGCATTATGTATTTGTTTTTCTATATCATCTCTCTATTAAAGTGCATAGTTAATATTACTATTACTGGACAACAAAAATGTCGGAGTCATACATAGCCTCTAGGCTACCAGTTTGTTTATGGGACTCTGTGGTTTTGGGAGTCATTGGATTTTATTTAGGACAGAGTAAGCTGTTTAATATAGAGAGAAGAGATGTAATCAGAAGCTATTTAGATGGTCAAATTGTCTGGACTTGATGACTAGATTGTAGGATAAAGGGAGTGAGAGAATTACAGAATTACTGTCAGTTTTCCAGTTTGATTTATTTGACAGATTGAGATGCCACTGAGTTAGACAAAAAATGCCAAAAGAATCACTGGTTTGTGGGAAGGATGAATCCATTTTTGTACATGTTAAATTATAACTCTGTGTTGGGTTACTGCAGGCACTTTGCTATCAAGACCAGAAGGAGAAATTTGGATTATAAATAGATTTAGGAATTACAACATATTTCAAATAAAATTATTATCATATAAGAAATCATTCAGACTTCACAGAAACAGGTGTAGATTGAAAAGAACAGTGACAGTAGGACAGAATCCTGGCACAAATGAATATGCAAGAGTGGATCAAAGAGATGTAAGAACAGACTCACCATTTAGATTGACGGGTGAAAGTTGAAGGAAGTTTGAATGTTTGCGCAGCAGACGTGCTATAGAGAAAGGTCCACTGCACTCACTAATAAGCAGTATGCCAACTCAGTGAAAGGAGTTTTCTTGTGAAAGAAGCCAGATGCTAGTATGCTGACGAGTGAATGGGAGGTGTAGAAGTGGATATAAGTGGTTATTGCTAATACAATTTTTGTGAAAATTGGATAAGAAGATATTGGTCCCAGCTAGAGAGTAAAGCAAGGTCAAAGGGAAACTGTTCATTGTAATAAATAAGATCATATTATTGAATTAGAAAAAAAGACACTATGGAGGAAGACTTTGCAGGTGCCTAAGTTGGATGTGATGACTAATTGCCCAGGGTCTGAAACAGAAGAGATTAAAGCCATAGGAAGAGGGATTGCTCTTCAAAAAAAAAAAAAAAAACCAAACAAACAAACAAACAAATAAAAAAACAAAAAAAAGAGGGTACAGGTGGTGTGGAGGTATGTAAGCTTTAATTTCAGGGACAGGAATTTAGAGAAGACTTATTCCTCACTAACTCAATTTCATAATTAACTTGTTTTCTGTGAATAGAGGTGAAAAGTGTAGATGAAAAGGATTCACAGAGAGGTGTGAGACTCCAGCTGAGTGACAAGACAACAATTTTGTGATGGTGCCAACTAGCGGAAAGATGTATGAAAGTGTGTGTGTGCATCTGTGTTTTAAACTTTGTTTAGGTAATTGGATGAAAAGACACACATGATACTGACCCAGATATTAGTTTGCCAGACCAGCGTTGTGAAAACATAGTGATGCAAATGCTTTAGATGGCTCCATAGAAAACTATTCAGCAGATAAATATCTGGGTCGAAAATAGAGAGGAAAGAAAGGAAGAATAGTAATAATAGACAGGAACAAGTTAGAACAATTAAGACAAAAGTGGTCTCCAAGAATTTAAAGAACAGATTTGGCAGAAATGAGCTTTAGAAAAAAACTAAAAGAAAAAGAATTTGTAGTTAAAATGGGAAATGCTATGAATTAGATCTCTGAGCTGGGATACTCCCTGGAAGTAGAAGTGGCTGTTTGAACTGAGATAAGGTGAAGGTCTTGGGTATTATATTCTCCAGGCATTACAAATGTAGTTTGTTAGTTGTTGGCTGGATATATTCCATTACTTTATAAAAACACATTATGCATATAACATAGATCAGGTTTAGATTTTGGCATCTAAGCCTGAGAGTTAAAGTGTATTCTCTGTTTCTATCAATTATTTGTTTGCTAATTATTCAACGTCCATCTAACATTTCTCAGTTTTAATTACCATAGTGGTAAAATGGAAACAACAAAGCTAATTTAGTTTTCAAAGATTTTTTTATTGAGTAATGAAAACAATTAAATTTCTTTATCAGAAGACTATGGTGTTTCATAGAGAACATGAATAGTAATAGGAAGAGAAAAGTCTATTTTCCCTTGCCCAGTTGTGAGTTATTGAATACAGCCACTTTTCTTCCACGGATTAGTATGCAGGTCAGTTGACAATCACTAGACACAGAGGAGTAACTGTAGATGGTGACACTGGTTTCAAATAGAGGTCATAGTGGTCTTTCTGAAGTTCTTCAACTAAAATCTGAAGAAAATTTGGGAGGAATTACAAATAGTTCCTCAATAGCAATTGGGAAATCCCCTGAGCAATGTGCGAAATGTAAGATTCCTTTGCTGTTTTTAAAGAAGAAATTGTTTCAACACTAAATATAATAAGTAAATTGACAGTGTTTCTCAAAATAGTTCTCAACAGACAGTATATTGCACATTTAAAGAACACCTGTATCCATTTCAAGATGAAGACAGCTTAACTTACTACACTTCTGAGCAAGAAAAGAATATCGTAAAATCAGAATCCAAGGATCTCCCCAAAGTATATGAATGGAAGTAAACTTCTTACCCCAAATGAGCATTTTAAAAACTCTCTATATCAGCCAATGGTAGGAATTTATTTCCGTAAGGGGTTGTTTTTGACGAAGATATAAAAAACTAAAACTGCAACTGATGTCAGAAATTTTAGATCATAGGTTGAGTTTAATAAAAACCAAAAACAAGAAAATATCAAGTAGCAATGGCCTGAAGATATTAGAGTACTAATCACATGTTTTTTTTTTTTGTCTTTTGTCTTTTTTCCGAGTCCGGCAAAGGATCGCAACCCTCAGTGTTGCCCCCGTACCGGACCGGGACCGGCAACGGGATTGCAACCCTCGGTGTTGCTCCCATGCCTCGCTCAGCCAGTGAGCGGGAACCGGTCTGTATGTGGGATCCGAACCCTCGGGCAGGAGTGCCTCCGCGCTTCCCAAGCGGCGCACTATCCAGTGCGCCACCGGGCCGGCCCTAATCACATGTTTAAAAAGAAAATGTGTTCTTAATTTATTTTATTTTATTTCTATTTTAAAGGAACTCATTTTAATTGACATGTTTTGATTGTACATATTTATGGGGTACAGAGTTATATTTCAATACATGTACACAATGTGTAATGATCAAAACAGGTTGATTAGCATTTTCATCATCACAAAATTTTATTGTTTCTTTGTGAGTACATTTAATCTTCTCTTTTCTAGCCATTTGAGAACATAGAATAAATTATTGTTAATTACAGATGCCTAGTACACCACTGGAACTTATTTTCACAATCTAGCTGTAATTTTTGTCTTGATTATAAATCAAAATGTTTTATAAAGAGTCAACACCTTAACAAGAAAAGAATATGTGCAATTCTCCTTTTAAAGATTTTAGACTATTTTTATAACAGTATTTTTAACTCTAAAATATATAACAAGATAAACTTGTTTTCATTTTCCTCGACATCAGCAACTGTTTTCCTAAGTTAACTTGAATTTTTCTTTGAATTGTTCAGCATTTTGTGGTATTTTCTAATAGAACAAAAATTATACCAAGTGAAAATTTGCCCAATAATCATTCTATTGATTTGCAGGATTCAGAAAATATCAAGTAGCAATGGCCTGAAGATATTAGAGTACTAATCACATGTTTTTTTTTTTTTGTCTTTTGTCTTTTTTCCGAGTCCGGCAAAGGATCGCAACCCTCAGTGTTGCCCCCGTACCATTCAATTTTAACTATAAATTTGGATGATACCTTAGAGATCAGTCTAAACCAACTTCCTCATATTTAGATTCTATTTTATTTATTTCTGTATTTCTGTATTTATTTATTTTAGAACAAGACAGATTTCTATTGGACTACCTGGTACAGAAGACAGTGTGGTGTGGATGGATAATATGAAGGACAAATAATCCAAATAGATTTTATTTGAAATAAACAAAAATGCTTACATAGCTCAATGGGTCACTTGAAAACAAACTCTTGCTTGACTTTATTACTGAGCAAAAACAAAGCTGAAGCACAAACACCCTTCTGTTTTTGACATGTATTTGGAGATAGGTAGGAAGACACTGCTCAGTCTTTTAAAAAACTGAACTTCCCTTAACACCTGGTCATAGAAGGGTAAACACTGTAAATGAATCCACCATTACCCGTTGGCATATCATATCTATGTCACCTGTGTATTCTGAGATCACACACATACCTGCCAATATACCTGAGAAGGGTTGCTGAATCCCAGTTACACTTGAATTCTTGGCAGGCAGCACTGAGGAACTGATAAATTGTTTCCAAACCACCGAAAACACTTGATTCTTTTCTAGCTTCTAATCTGAAAGTCTTGTTATAGAGAGAGCCTATTTTTCTGAAATGTAGGTAAAAAAAGAATAAGGGGGGTGGAGGAATAAACAAAGGAGAATGTTCACTGCCTGTTTCCAAGTTGTTATTTATAGTTAAGCTAATTCACTGGTTTAGCTAAAAATACTTTGCATTTTATGTGTAGCTAACAATGTTGTGAAGTGACATTTTGCTTCTTAATAGAAAAAAAGGAGACTTCAGTCATATTTAAGAGGTGTAAAAATGGAAGATGTAGTAAGCACAAGTACTTCACAGTTCGAAAGACAGACGAAAAAGGGTGCGTGAATGGGACTGGGGTTTCAATTTTGGAGGAAAGAGAGTTGCACTGGCATATGGCCATGGTGTTGCCTTTTGCTCCTGCAGCTCTCAGCCCTTTTCCTCACCCTCTAGTTTACAAGTGGATAATCTGTATTCTCTTTGTATGGCAGGTGGAAGTGGTCAGGAGAAGAAAAAGATCCAGCATTATCGAAGTGTCAGAAAAGTTCTTTTAAAATGTTACTAATCTTTTTTTTGTGTGTGTCCTTTTTTGAGACCGGCCGCACCGTGCTCAACCAGTGAGTGCCGGCCATCCCTATATAGGATGCGAACCCGCGGCGGGAGCGCTGCCGCGCTCCCAGCGCCACAGTCTCCCCAATGCGCCACGGCCTCGGCCCAAAATGTTACTATTCTGATTTAATTTCTTCATAGTAAATAATTGCCTAATTGACATATTTCAAGTAAGTCAGGTATTCTAAGGTGCCATATTATTTTTGGTAGCAGGAAAAACGTAATAATAATAAGATACAAAGATATTTAGAACTGTTAAGTGTTGATCAGTGACTATAAAATTACCAATAGAGACCAGCACATAAGTTATATAAAAGATTTTGCGGGGTTTTGTCAGTGGGCCTAAATCACTACCATTTATAAACTTTATTGATTCTTTAGAAAAGTGTGTCCTGCATACTAAACAATATGAATTTATAATTTTTGGGCTTTATTGATTCTTTAGAAAAGTGTGTCCTGCATACTAAACAATATGAATTTATAATTTTTGGGTTTTTTTTGAGATAGTGCTCATATACAACTTAGGGGTTTTTAAATTACTGTATTTGTTCAACGGAGTCTGTACTTGGAACTGGATGGTCTCATGCTCAAGGAGCTTATGGACCAGGAAATAAACTTGTTCATTTTCTCCATTATTTTTGACATATACAGTCAATCCTCATCCATGGAGGATTGGTTACAGGACCTCTCTTGGCTACCCAAATCCACAGTTACTCAAGTCCCTGATATAGAATATAATCTATGCTCACCCTTGTATATACTTTAAATTGTCTCCAGATTACTTATAATGCCTAATACAATATAAATGATACATAAGTAGTTGTTATACTGTATTTTTTAGGGAATAATGACAAGGAAAAACAGTTTGTACAAGTTCAGTACAGATGAAGTGTTTTTCCAAATATTTTTGATACCCAGTTGGTTGAATCCATGGACGTGGAACTCACAGGATATGGAGGGTTGACTAATTTATATTATCAAATGAAATTCTATGAATTTATTTCTGAATATATACAATTATATGCTACAAGAGTTGCATATAATTGTATAATTTCTAAATATATTTTCCAGAGCCAAGCTATTGATTTTCTTATCTTTAACTGGGTTTGAGTTTAATTGTTATTGGAGAGGTGGTGGGGGTGGCTGTGTTGTGACATTCTTTTTAAAGTGATATTAATTGATATGTTTTTGGAGCTTCACTGATGCATCAGATATTTATGGGAAGCCTAAGATATGAATATGGAACATATTTGTGTGTAAGTTGGACATGGAATTAACTCCTTGCAAACATGCAAGCATCAGAACAGTTCATGTCTCAAAGCTAACAGAATGAGAAAAGATAAGTGATATCTTCCACAGTAGGTGAGAGAGGCATCTGAAGCAGGAGTCATTTATACCTGGACAAACACATATAAGCAGCAGGCAGAGCTAGCTCTCTTCAGGAATTACTCTGGTCTAACATGTCACGTTTTCTACTACTTGATGGAAAATAACTCTTTCCAAGCCCCCTTGATATTTTACAAGGATTATAACTTTTAAAATAATGCAAATATTTATATTTTTCAGTGATAGTTTAATTATTTGCAGAAATGTGAATATCTGAAGATAGTGCTTGATCCATAAATTCTACTGTAAAGACAGGCCGATAGCTTTTCCTATACATACTTTCCTTAAAATTCTGAAGTCAAGTATTTCTTCCAAGTTGGCAATCTATGCTGTGAGTGGGAAAGTTTAGATCTATTCTTTAAGGGCTTTGTTTCTGATAAAGTATGTTAAGAAGGTCTCCTTTAAGCACCAGTATCTGTCTCTTTCATTTTTCTCCATGCTCTTCCTAGTAGAACAATCTAATTGCTTTCACAGTCAAAAGCCATTACATTTACCCTTGGTGATTCATAGTTATTTTGTGGTATTCCAGGTTAATTTCTAGTGTTCCAAAATTAATTTCCTCTTCAAGTTATTTTATTAAATCACTTATTTCCCCTCAAATAACAAAATTTAATTGAATGTATTTTAATGGTGCTATGAATGATTTTACAGATCGTGACATTTTTTAACACTTCCCAATGACACATATGTGATGGCAAAATGCTAGTAAATGTAACTATAATAAAATTGATTTTCACTATTACAAAAGACATTTCTATTTTCTCTAAACCTGTCAAGATGAAAATTCAGACACTCCTATTTAATTTTATTCTCTAATATGGTTAAATAAGCACTTGTTTTACATATGAGTCAAGTAGTCATAAATTTAGATCGAACTTTAAAACTGAAATGACATATGTAGTAACAGGTTGTCATAGTCACAAAGACTGAATGCCTAAGTAAGGTTACCTCAGAGAAGATTTAATGGAGTTCATATATTGTAAGATAATGTGATCTACTTTCACTTTTTGTGGAATGTGTCTTGTTTAGTTTCGTTTGGCAGCTGGACAGTACAGGGATACAAAGCCTTGACCTTGATGTTACAAGGCTGTGCTCTGACCAAATGAGCCAATCAGCCAGCCCCGTTCCTGGATTACATTAGGTAGAAGAAGGACAGAAGAATCCTGACATCCAGAGAATTTCTCATGAGTGATCAAAATCATTAGAACTGTCCCGATCTGAAAAAACTACTTTGCTGATTCTCTGTTTAACGAAATTGCTCCCTATTATGCCAGACACATGTAAACAAATGTTTTAAAATTCCAAATACCTTGTTGGTCATTTTCTAAATAGATTTACAATGAATAGTTCAAATGGTTGCACACCAAAGTGAATTTTGAGATTGCTAAAGAAAAACTGAACACCAAAATGGTCATTTTAAACATCAGTATACCTTATAATAATATACCTTTCTAAACAGGGACATATATGTCAAAATATGTAGTTCTGTTCTCACAGGCATCTTTCAATCTTTATGCCCTAACCATGGTTTGCTACACTGACTAGAAAACAAATAGTGTATTGACAACCTCTTATCAATGATAGTTAGGATTTTAAAAATTTAATCTTCAGACATACAATTTCTATATTCCTAATACATTTTTCAACATATGACATGTAGAAAACTGTGATGATATTTTCAAGCATTTCTTCTGAGATTACTTAGCTTTCAAAAAATAAGAAATATATATACATATATATTCTGGAAATACTGCTCTCATGGATAATTGATTTTTGTTTGGTATTGACTGATACAAAGTTCTCTATATTTGCTTGTAAATTTTGAAATATGTAAATCCCTTTTTCTTGTGACCTAATTATCAAAATGTTCTGAAAATAAGAAGACATTATTTATTATCAATTTTTGTGAGGATATATTTAATCATTTAAAATGTAATGGATTTGGTCAAATTATTTTGTGTGTGTGATTTCTGATGGGAACTCATTTATATAAAATGAGTTGAGATTTTAAGACTTTGTGAACTGATTAGTATTTTATAATATTATCTAATTTTAATTATTCAACATTAAAAATAAAACATACTGTATAAATAAATAAAGATATTTTTAAAATATGTTTCAAATAAAAGGACAGGAAAGAAATGAATTTTCCTACTTCAGTGAGGTATTAGCAATTCAACATTAAAAATAAAACATACTGTATAAATAAATAAAGATATTTTTAAAATATGTTTCGAATAAAAGGACAGGAAAGAAATGAATTTTCCTACTTCAGTGAGGTATTAGCTTTTGTTTCAGTGCCATTGCTAAGGAAGAACATATAATAGGGTTAAATAAAATGCATGCTTAAAAACTCAGTTGTATAGAAATCAGTCTTTCTTTACTGCAGACTGATGGAGATACTCAAATAAGTACCCAGGTAGGTAAATTACACCTTAAATATGTATCAGGGAAAACTCCCAGCTTGGAGAGACTTAAGGACATCATTAGGGTACCCATAAGTTCGACCTTCTTAATGGCGTATTTTACCATTACTTTAACTTAACTATCACTGTTTCATTTTTTATATACTCCCTCCGACTTATCACAAAGTTTCAGAAAATTTAAAAAGCAACTTTTCTTTAGAAAACAGTTGCTATCTTGACATGATTGATAAATGACGGACTGTTTTTGGAGGATTGGTTATGGATGATCTAAGCAATCTTAATATGAATTAATTGTTGAAGAGTGTTTTGAGTCAGATAATATAATTTGCTGAAGGTACTAATTGCAGATCATAGAGATATTCTTATTATTATCAATCTTTATGCCCTAACCATGGTTTGCTACACTGACTAGAAAACAAATAGTGTATTGACAACCTCTTATCAATGATAGTTAGGATTTTAAAAATTTAATCTTCAGACATACAATTTCTATATTCCTAATACATTTTTCAACATATGACATGTAGAATACTGTGATGATATTTTCAAGCATTTCTTCTGAGATTACTTAGCTTTCAAAAAATAAGAAATATATATACATATATATTCTGGAAATACTGCTCTCATGGATAATTGATTTTTGTTTGGTATTGACTGATACAAAGTTCTCTATATTTGCTTGTAAATTTTGAAATATGTAAATCCCTTTTTCTTGTGACCTAATTATCAAAATGTTCTGAAAATAAGAAGACATTATTTATTATCAATTTTTGTGAGGATATATTTAATCATTTAAAATGTAATGGATTTGGTCAAATTATTTTGTGTGTGTGATTTCTGATGGGAACTCATTTATATAAAATGAGTTGAGATTTTAAGACTTTGTGAACTGATTAGTATTTTATAATATTATCTAATTTTAATTATTCAACATTAAAAATAAAACATACTGTATAAATAAATAAAGATATTTTTAAAATATGTTTCAAATAAAAGGACAGGAAAGAAATGAATTTTCCTACTTCAGTGAGGTATTAGCATTTGTTTCAGTGCCATTGCTAAGGAAGAACATATAATAGGGTTAAATAAAATGCATGCTTAAAAACTCAGTTGTATAGAAATCAGTCTTTCTTTACTGCAGACTGATGGAGATACTCAAATAAGTACCCAGGTAGGTAAATTACACCTTAAATATGTATCAGGGAAAACTCCCAGCTTGGAGAGACTTAAGGACATCATTAGGGTACCCATAAGTTCGACCTTCTTAATGGCGTATTTTACCATTACTTTAACTTAACTATCACTGTTTCATTTTTTATATACTCCCTCCGACTTATCACAAAGTTTCAGAAAATTTAAAAAGCAACTTTTCTTTAGAAAACAGTTGCTATCTTGACATGATTGATAAATGACGGACTGTTTTTGGAGGATTGGTTATGGATGATCTAAGCAATCTTAATATGAATTAATTGTTGAAGACTGTTTTCAGTCAGATAATATAATTTGCTGAAGGTACTAATTGCAGATCATAGAGATATTATTATTATTATTATAAAACTGGTAAAAAAAAAAAAGAGTAACTGTGGTGGGTGACAGGAAGTAGGCTTGCCTAGCAGTAGATAACGTAACTAGTCACAATGCTTTTTTGGTATGACTGGGGTTAAAGCAAACTAAGTAAAAATATTGAAAGTCATCACATGCTTTGGTTGGGTATTAAAATGCAAACACTGCATTACTTTTATGAGCAGAGTATATGATAAAAGTTAAAATTTGTNCTGTGGTGGGTGACAGGAAGTAGGCTTGCCTAGCAGTAGATAACGTAACTAGTCACAATGCTTTTTTGGTATGACTGGGGTTAAAGCAAACTAAGTAAAAATATTGAAAGTCATCACATGCTTTGGTTGGGTATTAAAATGCAAACACTGCATTACTTTTATGAGCAGAGTATATGATAAAAGTTAAAATTTGTGAAAAATTCTTATTGAACTAATTGGAAAAAGCAAGAAATGGCAAAGTAAGAAAGTTGTTATAGAGGCTTAAGTTAAAAGTGATTTAGTTGTGAACTACTGTTCTACTGGGACTATAGCAAAAAAAGTGAATATATCTAGGAAAGAATATTAAATTAATAAGCCTCCCTAAAGTGTCATCCCTCTATTTTACCAATGTAATTTAGTATATGTTTTTGAGCCACTATTATATCATTATAAAAAGTACACAAGGAAAGAATATTAAATTAATAAGCCTCCCTAAAGTGTCATCCCTCTATTTTACCAATGTAAATTAGTATATGTTTTTGAGCCACTATTATATCATTATAAAAAGTACACATTTTTTTTACTGTTGTGAATCAAGGAATTCTCAATTTTAACATTACTTTAGAACCACTATTTAATTAAATGAAAAATTTTCTTTTGAGATCACCAACACATACCACATTCCCAGTTTGTTGTAGACTGAAGTGTGTCTAGGGATATAGGAATTCTAGTGCAAAAACTAGATGAATTTGTCTCCAAAATACCTAACGTGCTTTAAAAACTATTAATATTAGAATTGACTTTGGAAACTGAATGATTTCTGTATTTTCTTGACTTTGTGAAGAATTAAATCTCCAAGAAGTACACTATGTTCTTTGTTTACTTTACTAAAATGTCAGTGGCTTCTTTTTTTTCCCCCCTCTAATCTCTGTGGTGACCTCTCTATCCAAGACCCATCTTACTCTCTCTTTTCCTCTCTCCCTTTTTGTTTAGGTTCTAATATGGCAGATAACCTTTAACCTAAAATAACCATTTTAATTCTGTTATCTGTTCTGAAGAGGATTAGCAATATAGTGGCAATGTTTGACAAATCAAAAATCACAACACATAGTTTATTTCTTACTAATATGGCAATATAGCATGGTACTTGACATCAGAAATGTCCCATATAAATCTAGATGTATGGGTGCACAACTAAAAAAGAACTGTAATTTTAGGAATTGAAACTATCAAAAAGATATTCAATAATGAATAAGTTAATTTCATAAAGAATATGTGCAATACATTATTTAGATCAATGAATGCTCAATGAATATTTCTTCCAACACCCAGAATAAATATAATATGGAAAAGTTACTCAAAGTATTTCCTGAGGTTTCATTATTCATTCGGTTTATAGAATGGCATCATTCTTATCTTATGCTTTCCATAACTTGACTAGTTTAATTTATATAGTAATTTGACATATGTCCTCTTATGGAAGGATTATTCTGGTGCTCAATCTCAATCATAGGGTTAAGTAAGAAATAGCAGTAAATACAGCAGTTCATAAGTTTACTGCAGCTGTAACTTTCTAGGTCATACACTTGTGGTATAAAGGAGTGATTTGCTAGTAACAAGCTTTTATGTTTATAGACTGTTATTTCCTTAGCCACTTTTTGGAACTGAACAATTTTAACTTAATTGTCCTCTGTAAATCAAATTTACTATAGTTATTTCCTTTGCAGCATTTCAATAATAACCATATTATTCTCCAAGGGAATATCTAATGGAGTCTTTTTGCTTGGATATTTCCTTTAGGGCCCCACTTGAAGAGGTCATCTGAGAAAATAACATTAGCCCCTCTTCAAACGTCTTCCATGACAGCACTTCTTTCAAGACTAAGGGTGAAGGATAGAATGTAGAAGGGAGTCACACCAAATTGTTTGTAAGGTTTTATTCTTATGTAGTCATCCCTTTTTGCTTTCTCTTTAGGTGGTTGATATATATGCAATGTGCAAAAATGATGCAAATAGTTTTGTTTATTTTCCTATTTAATTTTCACCAGTGACAGAGTAACTGGCTACTAATAAGTTAGATGTGGGCAATAGGCTTAGTGACTCTTAAAGCCCCCAATGCAGTAGTCTACAAATCAGTGTTTAGAAAGGTAAATGTTTTCTCTGAAAACTTACTTCTTATTTCTTACTACTGGAATGATACCTGGGTATTAGAGGTAATGTGATAAAGCTCTATACATTTTGTTTTCACATTTGCTCTTCTGTTTATACCCACTGACTTGGTCTCATAAAACTAAATACTGTCTGTGCTGTGATGATTGGTAAATTTACATCTGCAGCCTGTACCTCCTCCCTGAAAACCATGCTTATAAATTTATCAGCAGCATTGACAATCACACTTGGATGTCTAGTAGGCATCTCAATGTACCATGTACATTGGGGCCGGCCCGGTGGCGCACTGCTACAGTGCGCCGCTTGAGAATTTCGGATCCCACGTGCAGACCGGCGGCTCACTGGCTGAGTGAGGAGGGGGGGCAACACCGAGGGTTGCGATCCCGTTGCTGGTCCCGGTCCGGTACGGGCGCGACACTGAGGGTTGCGATCCGTTGCCGGTCACGAAAAAAAAAAAAAAAAAAAAAGTCAATTTA
>NW_007727810.1:200783-230964 GCF_000696425.1 Galeopterus variegatus | reverse complement strand
GGGGGGGGGGGGGGGGGGGGCACCGCCGGGGGTTGCGATCCCGTTGCTGGGCCCGGTCCGGTACGGGCGCGACACTGAGGGTTGCGATCCGTTGCCGGTCACGAAAAAAAAAAAAAAAAAAGTCAATGTACCATGTACACAACTGACTTATTGGTATTTCCCTTCAAATCTACTTCTTTTACAGCTTCCAGCATCATAGAAATTAAAAACTCAAGTTATTCAAGCTAGTGTTTGATATCATTCCTGATTCCTATCTTTCTCTCACAATCCATGTCCAAGACGTTAGCAAATTTTGTTCCTATACTTAAAAAAAACCTAAACAACAACAACAAAACAAAACACCCTGGAATCTGGCCTCCTCACCCAATTCCACTGTTTCTACCCTGGAAAATGACTATTATATCTCATGTTGCATTTTAATTATTCGCAATAACCTCCTAACTGGTCCTTCTGCTTCTGTCTTCCCCTCCATTCCACACTTCTTTTCCCCTAGCCTCCACACACCTATTTAGCCCTAGGGATCTTTTGTAATGCAATTTGTATCATGTTGTAGCTTCACTTGGTACCTTTAATCTCTTTCCATCTTATTTAGAGAAAAGACAAAGTTCTTACAAAGCCTCACAAGGCATTATGTGATCTGTACCCTAATCTTTCTGACCTCACTTCCCACTCCTGAACCTGTGTCTTACTTTGTTACTGTGATACTGGCCTTCCTATCATTTCTTAAAAGTGTTAGGTAAGCACCTGATTTTGTTTTAGGGCTTCTGCACATCTTTTCACCTGCCTGGAATTATCTGTCACTCAATGTCTACATGGCCAGCTCTCTCACATCCTCAAGGTCTTTGGAAAAATAGACATCTTTCAGAAAGGTCTGCTGTGACTTCTCCATTTAAAATTGTAGTGTCCAACTCCCACATACCCTATCACACTCCGTGTCTACATGGCCAGCTCTCTCACATCCTCAAGGTCTTTGGAAAAATAGACATCTTTCAGAAATGTCTGCTGTGACTTCTCCATTTAAAATTGTAGTGTCCAACTCCCACATACCCTATCACACTCCGTCCGCTAATTAATTTTATGCCATAGCACTTACCAACTGAATACTTTACATTTTATTTATTTGCTTTTAAAAAATATTTTCACCAGCTACAACATAAACTTTATACAGGATTTTTTTCCTACTTTTCTTGTTGGTATATTTCTAGTATCTATAACAGTGCTGAGCATGTAGTAGGCACTTAATAAATAACTGTTGAATGTATTTTTTGTAGTCTCACTGCATAACTCTACTTCCATTCATCTTCCATACTGTCATTGAAATGATCTTCCTAAAAATTAAGTCTGATCATGTCACTTTCTTCTTTGAAGACTTCTGCGAGTTGCCTGTTGCCTACAGCATAGTAGCCAACTTCCTTGGTAATGTGAACATTTATAATCAGGCCCCTATCTACCTCTCTGAACTCATGTTTTGCTATCCCCTCCTCATGCCTTCTTACACATACAGTGTACTTACTTAAGATGTCTTACTATTTACAAATATAGATAACACTTGAAGATTTTTCATCATAACATCATCTTGTTTTTTCTACATAGAATGCTCTTTTTTTAAAATTTCATGCTCATCTACTCATCTTTTGTGATCCAGCTCAAATTCAAATGTACGTGATTTTTATTGATCTATAATTTCCTTAACTCTTTAAAGATTTAAGAATAAGTTGTCAGTGAAAACAAAAACAAAAACATAAACCAAAAACAAAACCAGCATCTATTCAGTTTATCAAACAAAACCTTTTTTACACACTTCCTATGTGTCAAGACTTTTCTCAGATATGATGGTAAAAGAAACTAAATTTCAGGATCCTTGTTCTAGGAACTTCATTCCGATTCAATCATGTTCACAAACCAGTAAGATCACTATGCTGGAAGTTTCAACAATATGCAGTGATAGTGCAAGGAGAAGCCATGCCTAAGAGAACATGAAAATATAAGAGTAAACTTGAAATCTATGCATGTCTCTTCAAGTACCTTAACATCACTCTGTCCTAGGCCCTTACCTGTAAAGTAAGGGTAAAACCTTACATTTTTTTTTATGAACATTTCTGGAAATGTACATAGATCTCCTAGCTCTGGTTTGACATATGGTCGGTACACAATTAAAATTAATTTATTCCTTCTGCATTATTAGATTCTGCCTCATGATGGTACACATAACTTCTCACCACTCATATCTCTAATGGTAACAATAATAGTCACATATAAACATGAAATTTCAAGGATGGATTAATATTATAGAAAATCTAAGAACTAATAGGCAGTGAGAGTCATTGAAGTCTTTTGAACAGGGAGTCCATTAAAAACATTTTTTCTAGTTGTATATATAACAGATCAGAAATGAGGAAATGGAAAAAGGGATATGCTAATATTTCACAAGGATATTAATTCTGATTATAAGAGGTAAAATAAAAATATATAAATATATGGGAGATATACTGCGGATATAGGATCTGCTGGACTTCGAAAATCATTACGTATATATGGGGAAGAAGAACCAGAAACCAGAAAAGATCCAGGGTTTTGAATCTGAGCAGAGACATCAACAAAGGCAAAGAAGACAAAGAATATAAGCTAGTTGTGAGCTGAAGGACGAGGAGACATTACCAATATAATTTGAACATGATTGTAAATATAATGCTTTTGACAGGCGTAGTAGGCTGTTCTTCCATGTAGGCAGAGACGGAAGATTAGAGGCCACACGTAGGTCTCTGAGAGTGTATTGGAGGGTAAGGAAGGACAGATTTAAGGGAATAAGTGAGAATTCCCAAAAGTAAATCATTTTGTAGAATGATCAAGAAGGACACAGACAGATGACAACAGGTGTAATTAGTACTTTGGCAGAAACAATTTAAAAATAGAGGGATGTATCCTAACAGAAGGGTAATTTTATTTTTCCCCTTTGAGGTAGAAAGGAAGGGAGGAAAGAAAAGTAAAAATAAATCTAAAAAGATTGTGCATAGGAAGGGGCCTAAGTTTAAAAGGAAAGAAATATCTTGGAATCCTTGACTACTTTGATAATGGAAAATTGTCTGCAGAGAATAAGGGACCAGAAAAAGATTGGTAGCTTAAAGAAAGATCGTAAGATTAAAGATTGCTGCTAGAGGGAGTGATTGACACAGAGTATTGAGAGTTCAGGACAGGCCTTGTGAAGCCCCAAGTAAGTTATTTAACACACATTTTTGGTGATGTCAGTCAGCTGAGCTTGACTATTTGGAAGCACAAACAAAGGCATATGGTGAGGAGGCTTTAGAGAACACAAGATTGGCAAGGACAGAATTGAATGTCTGTCAGGGAGGTGAGGTTACTGATTAGAGTGAGTTTCAGTAGTCAGAGCAGTGGGGAAGAATTTGAGTATTAAGTGAGACCATCATGGGATTTGCTGATATTAGAAATTTTCCTCAACATACAAATAATTATTAAAGCAACTCAAATAGTTTACATCACTAGTTATTCTTTATTAAAGGAAAAATCTTTTCTTTTTGGTATGTTATATAGGTAATGTATTTACATTTTACCTTTCATAATGAATGCTTACAAAACTATTTTGATCTTGATTCTGTTCTCTACATTTTTTATAAAAAGTTGTTATATATAATTTGCCAAATGTGAAAGTTAAAAAGGAACAAATTTTTTTCTAAATAGTTACTTAAAGTTAATGATTTTCTATATTTTCTAAAAATCTTTGTATAGATAATTTACATTTTTTAAATCTGGTAGTAATCATTACGTACACACACACACACACACAAACACACACACACACACACCCATGGGTACTCCAAAAAATTTGTAGAAAATGTAATTAAAAGATAATACGAATCCTTCTATGAACTATTTGAAGACCCCTTATATATAAGCTTCACTATATTTTTCATTTTATATTTTTATCTAATTTTGTTTCTAATTATATAATTTAAAAAATTATTATTATTATTATATAATTTAAAAATATAGTGAATACATCGACTCTTTTTTCCTACTTCTACTCCTAGCTTTGGGACTGCCTTAATCCTCATAGAAAATAAAATGGGACCAGGAGATACATCCTAGCAGCAGGTAACTAAAGCTGCTTTATGCCCCAACCTCTTTCACTAGGACCCCAAGATAATAAACATGTACTCTGTTATAGTTCAAAATTTTTTCTAGGCAATAATGCAATTATGTGAAATAATAAAAAAAATGAATACACAAATACATGACTTTACACTACTATCATTATTAATTTAAGTATACCCCCTTAATTATATTTCTGGTTATGTATGATTATCTGTAATCAGATATTTGTCCTTGGAGAATATCTTTTTGTAATTCAGACATTTAGATGTACTGGATGAGTACTTTAACTTAGATTCCGTGAAGATGAAATCATTGGACACAAGGTACTTAAAATTTATAAGTGACATGGCCTGTTCAGGATAAGACAAATCTGAAATGAGGACTTCCTGGGGGAAAGAACGCAGCTAACTTTCCTTGAATACCTCTCTCATTTGCTCTACAAAAGGATTGCACAAACAAATTTGATATTCATAAAATGTTGTTGTATACAAATTTGTCTTTAATAGAATTTTTCAAGTTTACTAAGAAAACTTTTAAAAGCTGTTGAATGCCACCAATTCATCAAACATAGGAGAAAAATAATGCTTGCTTGTCAGGAGTTTGCTTGTGCACCTCCCAACCAGTAACCACATTATTAAGAATTCTTTAGCAGCTTTTACTGATGTCAATCACCAATTAGCATTTCCTGAAGACATCTTTGGAATGTGGTATTTTGCTAGGAACCCATATCTTTTCTCCTGATAAATTTAACTAACATCACTCATCATTTATGCAAAGTCAGAACTACTTTACACTCATTTTCCACTGAATGAGGTGGGGAAAGAAAAGGAGAACCACAGGTGGGGTAGCTTATATCAGTTTAAAAATCAGCACAATTATAGCACACAGCTTTGGTCCAGAGCTGATTTATGACTTTCGTGAAGCCTAAGCAACTCATTATTCCTATTCCTTTTTCTACTAAAAATAAAAATTATATGTCATGTTTATGTTGGTATGAAGATAAATATATTTTATGATGTATATGAAAACATTTTCTTCTACTTAAAAGTTCAACTGTTCCTCTAATCTTTAAAGAAATTAAACAGCTCAAGGGCTGTTAAAAATAGTGTAGGCAGTTGGCACTATTGCTAGTCTGCCAGTGAGTAAGTTTCCCTTTCTTTAGAACAGGTTATAAACCAATTGAGCGTCTTGATTCCTTCTTTAAATATCATTTAATACTTCTGGATTGTCAAAAAAGATGAGGGTCTGTTGAAGCTGGTAATATTGGCACCCCTTCTCTGATCTACTAAGGTGATTATGTTTTTAGCTTGTTTTGTTGTGTTTTTTAATTTTTTTTTAATCAAACTGGAGTGATATGTACCTGAAAGAGGCTGTGGAAGCCACCTGGTTATGTAAAATACATATAATTTAAAGATGTACATGTAAACTTAAACTAGCTAATGCCATTTTTTTTTCCTTCTTTGCAAATGACAACAGTTAACTGTGACTTAAAAAAGGATTTTATGAGAATGAGAATCCTTGTTCAAGTCCACAAAATGTGTTCCATGGGCCACCTAAATCTCAATTACTGGGAATATTATTTACAGTATAAATACTTAGCATCAAATCAGAATTTCTGAGGTTGGAGACCAGGATATTCATTTTAGCAACATCTCCAGGTGATTTCTATGGAACTAACATGTGAGACTCAGATGTCTAAATGATTTGTATAATCTCTTGAAAGTCTGAGATTGTATGATTTTAAAACCAATATCTGTAAAAAAATATGAAGTGTGTACTAAGGCAATTTTAGAGGTAAAGTGGTCTAATTGTTCAATATGAGACTTGTTTTACCAACTGAGTACAAAAGGAAAGTAACCTCCTTTGTCTTCCCTTTATTTCCGCTATTGAAATCAGGAGACTTGTTCATTGGACACATATGTAGTCTAATCAGCTACTGCCGGAGAAGTTTCTTAGGCATGCTTTAAGTGTGCACAGAGGTACTACTTACTAATGTCCTGTGGAGTTGATGGCCCACGTGCCACCTGATCTAGGACCTCTGGGACTCATTCAGTGCTTTCATGGTGCACTAAATTGCATCTGACTCTTTGTAGGAGTTCAGGAAACACCTTTGATTTTTAAGTGATTCCCACAAAGTGACTTTGGAATATGGGAAATTAGAATTTATACTTCTGGTATAGTTATTTTACTTGTGCAAACAGACATATTTTTATAAATAGTATCTCCCACATGAGAACGGTTATTGAGAAGGCCTGACTGTTATATTTTTTTTCTTTACAAAAAAGATAGATTTTTTTGTGTTCAAATATAGATTTAACCTTTCTTTATTAGCATAATATATGCCTGTAGAAAATTTGGAAAAATATAAACAGATAAAGATGATAATAGAAATCTCCACAATTTCACCAACCAGATATATCTATTTTTAACATTTTCATATTCTTCTTTCTGAGGGCCTTTGACAGACATTTCTGTATATGTGTACATACATATATATATATATATATTTGTGTATATATATATAACTTCTTTCTGAGGGCCTTTGACAGACATTTCTGTATATGTGTACATACATATATATATATATTTGTGTATATATATATATAAATATATATATACACAAACATATACATATTCATATGTTGATATACTGTATTTACAGTTTCATTCCTTTTAAAATAATACAGAATTATTTGAAAATATTTTTATCAGTTACATAATACTCTATCATATGAATTCATAGTGTAATTACACATTACCTTTACTGGGAATTTAGGCTCTTTTCAACTCAGCTTCATTATGTATACGTCTTTAATTGTATTTCTATTTCCTGGGGAAAAAGAAGTAATTGCTATACTTGATGAAAATGTTTTTTCCAACTATGAATACAGTTTAAAACTGGTTTTCACTAGTAGTTTTTTATTTTTATTGCAAAACTAAGAAAACCAAGTTCTGTGAGAAAATATTTGTGAAGTCTTGACATTCTGAAATATTTGACTCAATGAATGAAACAAAATATATTATACTGGAATCTATAGCAATTACTAAACTGATATGTTAAGGAGTAAGAGAAGGAGTGGTATTTAAAAATATCTACTATATTATTAATATCATATTATCACTTTAGAAAGCCCTATATTAAAGAAAATTATTAGAACACTAAACGCTAAGGAGCTAGGTAGTGGTAAGGATAAATACTGGATGTGAGAGAACTTTACAGAAATAGGAAAGACTTAAAATTATAAAATAGAGAAAATTAAGAAATATATTTGAAAAGAAAGGAGCTTCATAAATCTTAAGCCAACAGAAAGAGATTTGAATTTAGCATACATTGTTGAGGTAGTTTGTTGATATAAAGAAATATTCTTCCATAACCATATTTTACATATAGTGCAACCATGAGGATTCGAAGATAAAAGTACTGAGCAAAAAAAGTAAGACTCAACTGCCAATCCGAGCCACAAAAGACAAAACAATAATAATAATTTAACAAAATAGATGAGAAAGAAAGAGGACGTTTTAGGAAGAAAAGGAGTCCATAAAAAGTGGTCAGTATTAGAAAACTAGCCATGACTAAATCTTTCTGAGACTCAGTTTTCTAAGAGGCTGGAATACAAGCACTTTAACATTGCCCAGAGGCAGTAATTTTGCAGCCCTGCTTTGTGTTAAATGTCAGCCTTATTCTGTCAGTTGAATGCCTCATTAGTCGCATGGTCCTAGGATTTATGTCCATCCTTGAACCAAGTTAGTTTAGTAAACCGAACTATTCCATACAAGTAACTAGGACGCTTCCTGGTTGGGAACTCAAAATCAGTCACCTAGATGGTTCCAAACTAAGCTAGACTGTCCAGCATGTTTTCTTATTCAGAACCACATGGAGGGAGGTTTCGGTGATGGGTCATAATAATCAACCACATTGTATATCAACAAAATAAAAATTTAAAGGAAAGAAAAATAAATTATTCTTTAACTGTCAAAAAAAATCGTATAACTAAATCACTGAGATAGTTATTAATGAGTGTAACTAAGAGGAAAAACTTTGAAAAATAAAACTCGTAAAAAAAAAAAAAAAAAAAAAAAAAAAGAACCACATGCCTCGAATAGCACAATATGTCCTAGATCCAGTTCAGCTTAATCACTATCAACAGTGCCTTTTCTCAAGAAAAGAAAACCTAAGACTGTCATTTTGTTTCTAAGAAATGAAATATGAGATTTTTAGATTCTAGTTCTCTGAAAAGAAAATGTTCTAACATTTCATTATATTGAGAGTGTAAGCAGCTAAGTAAGAACTGTCCAAGAGAACTGGAAAGTTAACATTTGTTTAAAGACTCAGTTGCAGACATTTGATCTCATAATTCTGTTCTCAATACAGGTTAAAAAAAAAAGAATCAGATTCATATTTTTCAGAGAAGTGTATGCATAGAATAAATTTTATGGCTATGAAAGATAGCCAGTCTCATGATACATATTCAAGACAGATATTCAATCAAATTTCTTAAGCAGTTCATCATCACTTTCTAGAAGCAATATTATTGATAAAGTGGAGTCATCAGCAGTGGGACCCAGAATGCAGCTATTCATCTGCATAGAAATGAGGCTCACTGCAAAGGCTCTGCCCAGGACAGGGTCCGGCTTGGGGATAAATGTTGACATAAGGGCATCAAAGCTGCTGAAGCATTCAAAGACTGCAAAGTAAATAAAATAAATGCTTTAAGCAAAAACTGAAGCAGAATGTAAATGATTCAGCAGAATTTTACAATGCCTGAAAATTCCTAAGGCAGACTCAGGAATCTGACACAGATTGGAGATAGGTTGCTTTTTGTATAATTGGAAAGGATATAGCAACAGGTTCTGCAAGAGCAGTTGCTGCTGGAATTCAGAGAAGCCACTTTACGTGTTTGCATGTTGTTTTGATTTTTTAAAAAATTCGTCCAATGATATCGAATATACTTCTTTCAATTTAAAGAACTAATGATGAATAGTAGTTTACTGAGCACCCACTAAATCAAAACATAAGACACAGTCCCTACTCGGATGCATTTTACAGGGCATACTAACAAACTAGAACAAGTATTTAGAATTACAGAGAGAACAAATTGAGCATGTTTTACTGTTACTTGCTAGACAGTAAAATCTACTAGCCTGTAGAATCATCACCTAAAGGAAGTGAGTAAAGTACATTAGTACAAGCACTTAACATTTGTTGAACAAAACGTAGAACACATTATCAAAAATTTGATAAGAATAGTTCCCAACTTCCTGATATTATTTATCATGCTGCTCTCTTTGTATGCTTTTTTCCCCTTCCATTCAAAATATAAGTAGTATTTCATCTGGTTCTTGAGTTAGGATGTATGATGTGATAAGCTAGGGATCAATATGATATATTTTATGTTTTCCTTTTTTTAATCAATCATTTTTGGAAGCAAGCATATGTTCTTCTCACTAATGAAATTATTTTTGTAGTAGTCTCACTCTTTTAAAACCCGTCGTCATCAATATGGCTCATTAGCAAAAAGAGACTGGCAAGGGAATTTTTCTTAAACATTAGAAGTGAAGAATAAATTCTCCGCCAGTGCACCTGTCTACAATTCTGATAGTCATTTTAATGTGGTTCTACATGGTTGCCACAAGCTCAATTCTCATACTAAATACTTGAAACAAAATTATGATTCTTGTAGAGTTACACATTATGATAATCTGACCTATATAGTTTGAGAAGTTGTATGGGAGTTGAAATATTTTAAGAACTTTGGAATAGAATATGACAGGGTAATGTTCCACATCAATGTGCAAGAATTTAGAAGAACAACAACAACAAAAAAAAATAGCTTCCGATCCTTTAGATAATATGTGCCTAGGATATAATTCTTTCTTTTTTTTTTTTTTGAATTTTAACTTCTCTATATACATTGTAGTCTATTTTCATGGCCCAACAATTCCTTGAAATTTTTAAGACAAGTAAACAGATATGATGTAGGTGGGGAGGGGAGCAAGGGAGAGGGGAAGAGGAACAGGTAAAGGGTATAGGATGTAATTCTCAAGTTGATGAAAATGTATCCAGTAATTTTCTCAGGATTAAGTTATTTTTTAGCCCCACTGATGAAAAAAAAAAATTGTTTCAAGAAATTGAAGATTTCTATTAATTGCAATTTTCAGTGTTTAAAAAACTTTTTGTATAATCTGTATCCAAGCCATTGTTTTTAATAATATTTCTATTAATGCCGTAGATATATTTTATACCTCTTTTATCAAAGTGCAGTCACACATATTGTGCCGTGAAATTTTCTCAACAATGTTATCAGTTGTTATCTCCATTCAATAGATAAGGAGGGCCGGCCCGGTGGCGCACTGGAGAGTGCGCTGCTTGGGAGTGCGGCAGTGCTCCCGCCGAGGGTTCGGATCCCATGTGGAGACCGGTTCCCACTCACTGGCTGAGCGTGGTGCGGGCGCAACACTGAGGGTTGCGATCCTGTTGCTGGTCCCCGGTGCGGGCGTGACACCAAGGGTTGTGATCCCGTTACCGGTCAGTAAAAAAGACAAAAAAAGGAAAAAAAAAAAAAATAGATAAGGAGACTGAGGCTTAGTGATAGTAAATTATTCAACTAGTAAATGCTAGAGCTACAATTAGAACCCAAACTTTCCATGCCTTGTTGTCCTGTCATTTTCAGTATGTTAAGCACATTTGATCTGATTAAATTAGCTTGGTTAATTCACATGCATAGAAAACGGGAGAACTCTCCAGTGTATTATGAACTTATACTTAAATATTGTATAATATTTGGCCCAATTCCTACTGTTCAATTCCAAACTTCTACTTTATTCTCATCCACATCTTAGATTTTAGTAACAATAAAACAACTTGCACTGTTCTTGCTGGAAATACCTTTACTTTACTACAACCACTGAAGATTATTTATAATTTAACCTTATTTTGAAATCTTGATATTTTGAATATTCCTTTTATTTGACAGAGAGGTTATTTAGTCAAAAGGGGTCCTATATACAAATAAGACGTGCCTAAAGATATTCCTACACAGAATTTTTTTTTTTTTTTTTAAATAGTGGAGTAACAAGAACCTCATCATTTCCTGAAACCAAAATTAGGACTCGTGGCTTGAAAACCTTGGCACCCAATGAAAACACAATATATGAAATTAGGAAAGCTGTGGAAAATCCAATACATCATTCATTGAATAAACACTGTTGTTTTATCAGGATAGCCTTTGCTGAAATAGGCAACACTGGATTTCCTCGGTTATAAATACTCAGCTCCCTCTTTTTCTTTAGAGCATATCAACACAACCTTAATTTTTAAAAATAAAGTCTGTAATTTGCGTAACAGCGAATTTGTATGGTGAATCTATTATGTTTATCATAGTATATCATAGGAATTCATACAAAACTGAATGAGTGATTATACAAATAAATTACTGAATTGAAAATCATCTGTTGTAGACCTTAATTCTAATCCCTTTGCATATTTGAACAAGTGACTTCTAGAATACTCTCCTTCACTATATACCCCAACTAATGATGTTCTTGAGAGGCTCAAATGAAAGGGATGTTCAGAACTCTTTGCTTTATACACATTTTAGGCTATATTGAAAATGCACTGTGAGCTCCTTGAAATTATTTAATTCCACAATTTAAGGTCAATTGCCAAAAATTGGCAATATTCATAATATATCTCTGAAAGAAAAATTGCATATACATTTTTTATTTAATAATTTCTGTATTGTTCTATGTGGTCTATTTGTAGTTTTACTTTTAAACATTTCACACGTTTTTTTTCCTTAAAACTGTATACTCTGTAGGTCTACAGTAGAAAATAAGTTGTTTTGAAAGTTAAAATTGATCCATTAATTCAATTATAAAGTTTTTTTTTTAATCTACTTGCCTACTTTCTAATAGATTTGAGCTAGCTAGTAGCAAGAATTACTCCTGTGATTTGGATAAGGCTAGTTGGAGACTAAATGCAGTGCCTTGTCCTGAATCAACAACCTCTATTAGTGTTGTGACCTATGTAAATTTTGCCTTTGTTGTTCTAGTTTTGTTTTGCTTTTGTGGTTTCTTGTATGACAATTTCATATAAGAAGAACTTGATTTTATTTATTTTTCTTTATAAAACATAATTGTAGATACCTGTTGGGTAAAACATTGAATATAAATACCTGTGTCCAATATGTGATGCTCAAATACATGTGTAATGTATATTCCACATTACACAATGTAATCATTTTTAAAAACTTTATTTTAGGAAAAAAAAAACAGTGATATTTACAGAAAACAACCCAAAGAACTTGTGGTAGAAGAAAATTAGAAAATGTAGGATATTTCACATTGTCCTATTAGTTGATTGCAGCTAAACAGTGTTTAAAATACAGAGACAAATTAAATTTTACCTTTCAGAGAATTATATGCAATAGACAATATAAGCACAACTGATATCGAACCAAATACTTGCCTGTTTTATAGAAAATACAGACACCTTTTAAGGGCTTTTTTCTTCTGTAGTACAGATTGCCATGACCAATGTGATATTTTGGCTGTAGTATTCTCACCACCATATTAGGAAAACTGCACAGTTGCATGCACTTTTCAAATTTCAAGAACTTACTGGAATTTATTTGCTGTACTCTGCCATTCTGTACAGAAAACTCGAGTTTGTTAAATGGGAAAAAAGTTTCATTCACATTTCTCTTGCAAAATATTTGCTTGATGCTAGCAGCAAAAGGGTTTAAAAAGTAAATCCCACTTAATCTTACTATTTTGGCAAATCAGGAATCTTGTCTTTCAGTCTACTAAATCAAAAATTTTATCTATTCATATCATTAATGACTTACCTTGAAGATAATACATAATATTTAGAGAATAATTTGTGATAACGAACAGATAATTTATTTAATTTGGAATTTCTATAGTACTTTCTCCAAAGAGTTGATGGTAAATTTTAGTAAAATTTAAATGGCATGTACTTTATTAAATAATATTCTCTTGGAAAATTATATGTCAAATCTTCAAAATACATATTTATAAAAAGTTTTTATTTAAATACTTTAAAGGTCTTTGTTCCAAAGAAAAATAAATATTGAAGATCATAAAATGAAAGTTGAACTCTCCAACTATACAACTATAACCTACTTGTCTCTTTTCTAAAACTTTTGGAAAATTGTACTGGAGATTATTATTCTCTGTTTATGTACAGATACCTTCCAAGGACCTGGCTGAAACAGCAATCTGTAACCAAATGCTTCTCCTCCTTTTCCATTTCCTCTTCCTTCTTCTTTCATTATTACTCTTGCGATGAAGCTGATCTCAAAGGCCAGAGGCACATTCTCAGGCAACTGCTGTTTTTCCAACCATTTTGGTTATTCATTAACAGTTTTTTAAAATTATTTTTGACTTGAAACATAATTTATTATACATATTTATGGGGTACAGAGTTGACTATCAGTATTTGTATACAGTATGTAATGATCAAATCAATATTATTAGCATGTTCATCATTATGAATTATAATTATTCTTTGTGTCCCTTACCTAAGTATTTCCTAATCCCTTTCATACTCCCCCTTTTCCACCTCTAGTAACTATAGATTTGTTCTCTCTTGAAAGTTCAATGTTTTATTGTGGCTCCTTCCTTCCTTCCTTCCTTCCTTCCTTCCTTCCTTCCTTCCTTCCTTCCTTCCTTCCTTCTTTCCTTCCTTCCTTCTTTCTTTCCTTCCTTCCTTCCTGCCTTCCTGCCTTCCTGCCTTCCTTCCTTCCTTCCTTCCTTTTTCAGCTCACAATTATGAGTGAAGACATTTGATATTTCTCTTTCTGTGCCTGGCTTATTTCACTTAACCTAATTTTCTCCAGGCTTGTCCATGTTGCTGCAAATGGCAGAATTTCATTCTTTTTTATGGCTGAGTAGTATTCCATTGTGTATATGTACCACATTTTCCTTATCCAATTATCCATCAATGGATATTTAGATTTGTTCCATATCTTGGCTATCGTTAATAGAGCTGTGATGAACATGGTAGTGCATGCATCCCTTCAACATGATAATTTCCATTCCTTTCAGCATATATCCAAAAGTGAGATTGTTGGATCATATGGCAGTTCTATCTGCAGTTGTTTGAGAAACCTCCATACTGTTTTCCATAATGGCTGCACTAATTTCAAGTCCCACAAAGTGTAGAAGTATTCCCTTTTCTCTACATCCTCAACAGCACTTGTTATTTTAAATCTTTTTTGATAATAGCCAGTCTAACTTGGGTGAGATGATATCTAAATGTAGTTTTGATTTGCATTTCTCTCTAATTATTAGTGATGGTAAGCATTTTTTCGTGTTTGTGTTGGCCATTTGTATGTCTTCCTTTGAAAAATGTCTATTCAGCTTCCATGGCCATTTTTAAATTGAATTATTTGTTTTTTTGAGTTCTGATAGAGTTTGGATGTGTTGTCCCCACAAAACTCATGTGCAAATTTGGCCCCCAATGTGGCAGTGTTGGGAGCTGTTTGCAGCATAGGGGTATATCCGTCATGATTGCTCTCCCTGGGAGGTGGAGGTAGTGAGTGTGTTCTTGCTCTATTATTTCCTACGAGAGCTGGTTGTTTAAAAGACCCTGGCACTCTCTCTCTCTCTTGCTTCCTTTCCCCAAGTGATCATCTTGTACCCTCTGTCTGCCTGCCACTTGCTTTCCACCATGAGTAGAAGCAGCATGAGGCTTACACCAGATGCAGCTGTCCCAGAATTGTAGGTTTAATAAACCTCTTTTCTTCATAAATTAGTCAGTTTCAGGAATTCTGTAATAGCAACACAAAATGGGCTAATACAAGTTCCTTGTATATTCTAGATATTATTACCTTATTGGATGTATAGTTTGCAAATTTTTCACCCATTCTGTACATTGTTTTCTCACTCTTGATTGTTTCCTTTGTTGTGCAGAAGCTTTTTCGTTTGATATAATCCCATTTTTTTAAAATTTTTGCTTTTGTTGCTTGTGTTTTGGGGGTCTTATTTATAAAGTCCTTGTCCAGTCCAACATACTGAATTGTTTCCCGTATGTTTTTTTCTAGGAGTTTTATAGTTTCAGGTCTTATACTTAAGTCTTTATGCCATTAACAATTTTTGAGCCAAATTATTTGACAGGACTGCAGATAATAAAGTAAATAAGTTGTTCAAACTCTCTGCCTTCATAAAGTTAATTTGTAAATCAATATAAGCAACAGAATCATACATTGGGGTTAATATAACATGATTCCAGACAGTAATATAAAGAGAACAAAAGTGGAAAAGAGCCTAGAATGTGATTCAGGTGAGTTGTGAGTGTATTGAAGAATGGTGAGCAATTTCAGCCAGGATGCTCAAGGAAGGCTTTTTGGTGGAAGTGACATTTGAGAAGAATGTTGAAAGGTGAAGAGAGGAGCCAAGGCCCTAAGAAGGGGAAGTGGAAAATTGAGAAGTCTGGTGTGGCTGGTCAGGAAGGGGACGTGTACAAGCATATAAGGTCAGAAGATGCAGGGGAGTGGTGAGCAGTTGTACAAGGTGAGTTTAAAGTAATAAATACTTTTCCATTTAAAATTAAACTGTTGTGTACTGAAGTCTTCATCAGTGCATCAAAGTATGTTATGAACACCACATGGAGATGGACACTGATATCTTGTGCATTCATCCTGATTACTAATTGAGTTGGAAGTAAGAAAGATGTGGCCTTTTCTTTCAGTAGCACAGGACTGCAGATAATAAAGTAAATAAGTTGTTCAAACTCTCTGCCTTCATAAAGTTAATTTGTAAATCAATATAAGCAACAGAATCATACATTGGGGTTAATATAACATGATTCCAGACAGTAATATAAAGAGAACAAAAGTGGAAAAGAGCCTAGAATGTGATTCAGGTGAGGTGTGAGTGTATTGAAGAATGGTGAGCAATTTCAGCCAGGATGCTCAAGGAAGGCTTTTTGGCGGCCGTGACATTTGAGAAGAATGTTGAAAGGTGAAGAGAGGAGCCAAGGCCCTAAGAAGGGGAAGTGGAAAATTGAGAAGTCTGGTGTGGCTGGTCAGGAAGGGGACGTGTACAAGCATATAAGGTCAGAAGATGCAGGGGAGTGGTGAGCAGTTGTACAAGGTGAGTTTAAAGTAATAAATACTTTTCCATTTAAAATTAAACTGTTGTGTACTGAATTCTTCATCAGTGCATCAAAGTATGTTATGAACACCACATGGAGATGGACACTGATATCTTGTGCATTCATCCTGATTACTAATTGAATTGGAAGTAAGAAAGATGTGGCCTTTTCTTTCAGTAGCTATTCTAATCTAGTTAATATTTAATTCATATTTCATATTCAAGATAACTATCCCTGAGCCAAACAAGAAAAACCATTTGGTTTGCGTCTAAGTCTGAACAGCCAAGGAACTAACACTAACTTCACCTGAACGGTTTACACGGGAACACCATATGTGCTCCTGCTCGCCTCCCCCTCTTGTTCTATAATCGCTCCTTTATTTTCATTTTCCTTAGACTCCTACTCCACCTCTAACCTGTTTATCTGTGTACATGACCATCTTTCAAACAATCAAGAAAAAGATCTTGAGTTGCTGTTCCTTCCATTCACTTTCTTCTCTGCCTCTAGAATACAGTATTTAAAATATTTATGTCTTCCCTCTGGGATCAGAGCAAGACATTTCCTCTTTCACTTTTCTTTCCAGGACCATCTCTCCCTGCTATTGGGATCTCATCCCACAATGCCTTATCTGAGAGTCTAATTCTTAGTTTTCATGTATCTCATATATTATCAGTCTCTATCCCTCCCTTTTCCCCTCCCTCCCTCATTTTCTTCCTTCCTGCAATTCCTTCCTTCTTTTCTCTTCTGGTTCCTTCTCTACAGAGTACAGATTTATTTAAATCTTTCCCACCATTAAACACATAAATGTAAATCTTCCTCCCTTGCTCTTTCCCACTTGCTCTTTCCTTTTGCTAGCAGACCTTTTGATTTCACAGACTACCTTATCTACCTTTGTTTTCACAAACCCGATTCACCATGTAAAATGAAAATGGGGATTTCACCCCACTTCTTAACTATGTTCACTAAATTGATCACTTTTCTGAATTCTTATGGAAACATTTACTATTTTTGCTAATTTGAATGACCTATTTTGATTCTCATTCTTTTGACTTCTTAATAGTCTATGTTATTGTTGACCATCCGTGCTGAAAAATATTTTTATGCTTCACTTCTAAGAAGTTTCTTCTTGTTTCTCCCTGCCTTTTCTTAGTGTCTTTTGATATTTTCTCCTCCTTTGCTCACAGCTTAATCCTTTACGTTCTTCAGGGTCTATTCTTCTTTGGATTTTCTTTCTATTTTGCATGTACTTCTTGGTAATCTTATATAAAGCATGGCTCAAACAGATTTGATAATTTTAACCTCCCTTCACATCCTTCTTTAATTTACATTATGCTAATATTCACAGGATTTATGCAGCACCCCAGGTAGAAACCTCAGCATCTTCAATCTTTTTCCTTCATACTCACACGAAGTCAGGAACTAAATCATCCAGATCAGAGCTTCTCTAACTATCTGTGGTAAAAGAAACATGATTTTTTGCCTCTGTACCACTCCATCTTTTCTGTTGCTGCCTTAATTCCAGTCTATTCTAATAATGACATAGCTGATGATATTGCTTTTTGCCTGTCCCTAATCTTGGCCTTAAGTTCTTAAGGAAAATATATCCTTCCACTCTACTTCTTAAAACAAAGCAATCTTGACCACCTCTGATATCTTCTGCCAACTCTTTACACTACAATTCTCTTCTCAAATTTGCTTCAGACACAGCTAGAACTCCACAGAACTCAATGATCCTCAAATATAGCAGTTACTTTTGTTGCATAAACTATTCCCAAGGCCTGGAATGTCACATCTTCTTTTCTGCTAAGTCCTTTGTGATCATTCCAGGCCTACTTAGTTTTCAAGTATGATAAAAACAAAACAAAAATATGAGCTTTGGAGTAACTTCTTTTGGATTCTACAACTTGATGGTCAAGAACCATATTTCAGTCTTCTAAAGTTTCCTGTTCCTTCATTTCTTTTCCTAAAGTGCTGAAGCAATAATATAAATATTACTGAGTTGTATTGACAATTAAATGAAAGATACACAGATTATTAAGTGACTTGTGTAGTTCTTAATACACAGAATGTAGATAATAGTAATTTCTGCCACCACTTATAATGTTTTCTAATATTTGTATTATACATTTTCTAACTTAATTACAGTTGGATAATTATAGATCTTCTACCTGCTTAAGACTCTATTCTATTATCTTTTAGTTCCTGGGTATAGTACTGTGATGGAAACAAAGTAGCTTCTTCATATGGGTTCGGTGAATGTATGAATAAATATTTTGCAGAAGGTAACGGTGGAAGGGAGTCATTTGCCTGTCATCAGTGCCCAATATTTATATTTGCTTTAAATGAAGATCTAATTTCCAATGGTTTTCAATATATATTTCTTGGACATTTGCACTGATGGTTTAAAGAAAAAAAAAACTCTTTTAAGAAAAAGCGTAAGTGGCTTTCTATTCTAGGGTTTGCTTCCATCATAAAGACACATAAAGCTACTTTCAGTGAAAGATATCTTGAATGCAAATCTCTGAAAGGCAAATAATATTATCAGTCAGTCACTACCTTCACTCCATCCTAAGAAGAAAGCTTCAATTTCCCCAAAGCCTGTCAAACCAGACTCAAAAAGATGTCATCGAAGGGTAGCACGCAATTCAGGAAAAAAACTAAATGTCATCTACAATAGTTTAGTTCTAATTCTTAGAGGAAAATTTTGATAATACTCTACTAGTACAAATTTCTAATCAAAAAATGAGTGTGTGTGTGTGTGTGTGTGTGTGTGTTGTGTGTGTGTGTATATATATATATGTATTCTCTAGAAAAAAATAGGATACTATGGTGTAACCTACAATATTTTTCNTTCAAGTATGATAAAAACAAAACAAAAATATGAGCTTTGGAGTAACTTCTTTTGGATTCTACAACTTGATGGTCAAGAACCATATTTCAGTCTTCTAAAGTTTCCTGTTCCTTCATTTCTTTTCCTAAAGTGCTGAAGCAATAATATAAATATTACTGAGTTGTATTGACAATTAAATGAAAGATACACAGATTATTAAGTGACTTGTGTAGTTCTTAATACACAGAATGTAGATAATAGTAATTTCTGCCACCACTTATAATGTTTTCTAATATTTGTATTATACATTTTCTAACTTAATTACAGTTGGATAATTATAGATCTTCTACCTGCTTAAGACTCTATTCTATTATCTTTTAGTTCCTGGGTATAGTACTGTGATGGAAACAAAGTAGCTTCTTCATATGGGTTCGGTGAATGTATGAATAAATATTTTGCAGAAGGTAACGGTGGAAGGGAGTCATTTGCCTGTCATCAGTGCCCAATATTTATATTTGCTTTAAATGAAGATCTAATTTCCAATGGTTTTCAATATATATTTCTTGGACATTTGCACTGATGGTTTAAAGAAAAAAAAAACTCTTTTAAGAAAAAGCGTAAGTGGCTTTCTATTCTAGGGTTTGCTTCCATCATAAAGACACATAAAGCTACTTTCAGTGAAAGATATCTTGAATGCAAATCTCTGAAAGGCAAATAATATTATCAGTCAGTCACTACCTTCACTCCATCCTAAGAAGAAAGCTTCAATTTCCCCAAAGCCTGTCAAACCAGACTCAAAAAGATGTCATCGAAGGGTAGCACGCAATTCAGGAAAAAAACTAAATGTCATCTACAATAGTTTAGTTCTAATTCTTAGAGGAAAATTTTGATAATACTCTACTAGTACAAATTTCTAATCAAAAAATGAGTGTGTGTGTGTGTGTGTGTGTGTTGTGTGTGTGTGTATATATATATGTATTCTCTAGAAAAAAATAGGATACTATGGTGTAACCTACAATATTTTTCGTGTTGTGTGTGTGTGTATATATATATATGTATTCTCTAGAAAAAAATAGGATACTATGGTGTAACCTACAATATTTTTCCCGCTTACTGTTCATTTAATTTTACTCTTACAGAAAAGCTTTGCTCTTGAAATTTTTGATTTGTGGCAGTAGATATTGAAGCACATAGAGGTCAAGAGAAACAAAGGGAGAATCAATGAGATGTGGCAGATTCATGTTTTGCATTTATATTACTAATAAAGAAATTTTGTACACTATGATAATATATTTAATAGGGAAAATCTTGAGTTAATGTTCTGTTTTTTAAGGGAACAATTAAAAGTTTATTTTCTCCAAAACACAGAGAGAATGGATAATGCTAAATTATCAATTTAAAATTAAATTTTCATAAGCAAGAAGAGGATATAGAAAAAGATGAGCCTTAAAATAAGATTATGCAATTTTGAATCTGTTTAAAAGGTCAAGACAAGACAATTGATTGAGAAAAAAAGTTTATCTATGTGCTTTAGACAGCTTTTAAATCAAACCAAGCTTTTTGCATTTAAATTCCAAACTGCATTCTAATGCATATATGACAGCCTTTTCAGGAAACTTATCTTGATACTGCCTAGGATAATGACCACTGAGACAAAGAGTAAAATTATATCAATCCATGGAAATAACTTAGTATTAAAGTGGAGGATTTGCATTTTCATCTAAATTCTGATCGCAAATGTACATTTCATCAGAATTTTTTTTCCCAAGGAAAAATGCTGTTATTTAAATAGACAGAAACCTCCAGACACACGTTCTTACAGCTTTTGGCTGAGTCACATTTCCAAAATAGGATTTTTCCAAATAGAACATTTCCAAAGTTCTGACACCAAGCATACACAAAATCAAGAAAATAAGTAAGCTGATTGAGAATATGAGCAAGATCTATGTAGCACCTATTGATTGATCAAATAGAGCGTGTTGATTACACAATTGGTGTCCCTTTTTTTAATGTTTTGTATCAAAGCTGTGTAGGGATGTGCATGTGTGTTATTGAGAGAGAGAGAGAGAGAGAGAGAGAGAGAGAGAGAGAGAGAGAGAGAGAGAAGAGACAGACCAAAACTTCTCCAGTAGCCATCTGTCCGAATTAAAAAGGAGATGACATAGTTATAAGGTAAGAATATTATTTGCTTTTGTCATCTGAAAACTAAAATTGACAAGAGTATGAGGTGTGAACTTTATGATGACTGTATCTGAGACCAGCAGCTGAGGCAAAGAGGCTATGGCAAGTCAGAGAATATTACTAAAGTGTTTCCATTTTGCTTTTATTCCAAGAATGCCGCAAACAATGGACAACAAAATAAAATTAGATTAATGAGGGAAATATCCCAACAATTTGAAAAATTTCCAAGTAATGTTATAAGAATGAATCCTTTTAAATTAATGTTTCAGTCATGAGCATAACAAATTCCAGTTCTGAAGATCATGCACCTTGAGGTTCACAAGTTTTTCTGCCTTTCCCACCTAGTTGGCTTACTGCCAGTAGAAAATCCACAGCTGTTACTGACATCTATTTTTAAATGTTCCCTTGTCTGCTTATACTCATCTGCAGTCCGATGACTCAAACTTGGGGGAAATGGAAAGATCAAATTAACCTGCTCTTTTATGTCTGTCTGAAGTCTTGATCGTCTAGTGTAACATTTCAAATTAAGAAGATAATTTTTATAACTGGGAAAGGGGAGAATAAAGAGAGTAGCTCCGCAGGCATAATTTTTTCATGGCATATTCTGTATTATTTTGAAATTTGCTAATAATTTGTCACCCTCAGAACACTGTAAGTTCCTTTAGAGAATGTGTTTTGTTCTTTTATTTTCAGAGCTTTTAATGGTATCTTGCACATAGAAAGGTTGCTAATAGTTGTTTTTTGAAATGAATTGAACTAAGTAAAACAGATCACAAAGATTAAAGCTGCAATACACCTATAAATAAAAAGAAAAATAAGAGAATTGTTTATCTCAAAGTTGATATGCTCTTTTAATTTCTGAAATATTATAAAACTCCCATTAGAAATTAAAATGCACAATAAACTTAATTAAAATGTAAATACAAATCAAAATATTTTTAGTTATAATCCTACTGTATCTTTTATTCCATTTAATTGTTTTATAAAAGTTTAATTTTTTTTATAATCACCTTCAGCTTGGAAACTTACTTTTTATAGTATGAAAATCTAAATGATGTTACCTAGGTGTGTGTGTGTGTGTGTGTGTGTGTACACACACACACACACACACACGCACTCATATATTAGGGTACTTCAAAAAGTTCTTGGAAAGATTCATATTATATTTAAATTCTATTTTTCCATAAACTTTTTGAAGTACCTTTGTATGTGCATACACATACGTGTATATACACATGTTCCCATGTGTTTGAAATATATATATCTCACATGGACACACAGACATCAAGATGCAAACGTTCATTTATATACGTTCATTATAGAAGTATTGTAGCATGCTGTATTTGGGAATTGAAATGTTACAGTTAAGAAAGCTGAGGGATTTCACATTTTATAGGTTCATTCTGTAAAAGAAAAAAAAAATCAAAGCAGAACAAAACAAAAATCTTCATATTAGGTTTTAGTTAAGAGTAGATAAGACATTGATTCCATAAAAGCAATAGACCAGAAAATGTGTGTGTGTGTGTGTGTGCATGCATACATGTGTGTGTGTGTGTGTGTGCATGTGTGTGTGTAAGAGTTTTATTTTACAGTCCAGAAATATATAATGGATCTAAAACCTCTCAGGCCACTTACGGTACGATGATATTCTTTTAATGTGACTGGATCTTTTCTGAAGTAAACGGATAAAAGAAATAAGACAATTTCCTAATATATCTTTTCCGTTAGCCAAACCTATGATGTGTGTGTGTATGTGTGTACTTGAAGGTGGACTGAATGTTGAGTAGTATTTACATATTTTAAAAATTATTTGTAGCATTTTATTTAGTAGAAATCAGGAATATAATAAATAAAGTACTTAAAAATTCAATGGTAAAGAAGAATGTAATTTCTAAATTCTAATTTTTCCCTTGAACATAGAATATTGTCTATCTAGAAAATGTTAGCTGATCACTTAACAAATCTCAAACCTATTTCTAACTGTTCAATGCAAGAAAAGCTCTATTTTATTTTCTCTGGTCTGGATTCCTATTATTTACATTGCTCATGAAAAAAGTATTGCTTAATTTGGTGTGGAATAATTACTAAAAAGAATTTGTAGTTATTCCACAGCATTAAATGTTATGTTTTAGTACAGAATTTTTTTTAAGGCTAATTTACTACTTCTCTCTATCGCTGCAACAAATAGTCACAAACATTTTGCAGTAATCTGGCACCTGCACAAGACTGTGACTTATGAATATGCTAATGAGACCGCATCCAGAACTGGCAAAAATTCAGGACTCACACAGTTTTGGTTCTGGCAGCTCTCAGTGCTATGATATCAAGCTTGACAAGGAATATTTAGGCTAATTAATACAAGGAATAGCTTTTTTTTATTTTGAAAAGTAGTACACTTTTATCATCACAACTATCTGGAACCAAGATATTTTATCTATTGCAATGATTTTTTAACTAATATTGTTGGAAAATTTGACAACAATTTTAACTATTATTTTGTACCATTTAATTCTGCTAAGTCCTGGAAAGGTTATTTTCTGTACAAAACTTGTTATATAAACAATGCCTGGAATAATTTTATTCCTTGTTTCAAAGCAATATTGGATGCTGGAATCTGTTTCCTCAAATATTTTTAGAAAAAAATCCTAGTATTTTATCTAATGTTTGGTAACATCATTTTTTAGAGTTACAAGTAGCTCAGCATTCAAAGCAGTGCTTTTCTCCAATAATACAGCAAGGCCTTAGATTTTCAGTTCCTACCAGACAAAAAGTCTTCTTTTAAATCTCATAAGTATTTGTTTAGTGTTGGAAGCTTCTTCCAAATGTAAACACCTATAAATATTCAAACATTTACCACAAAGTGTTACTTCACTTTAATAGCTGAATTAAGATGGTTTCAACAAAAGCAAAGCTGGGAAAAGGTAAAAAATATCTGTTTAGAGCCAAATCATATTAAACCCGTAGCTTTATACTGACCATTAGAGTTTCATAGCATGCTTAGTAGTCCTTTTGGGTTTGTTTGCTTGTTTTGTTTTGTTATTCATGAATTTTAACCTCAGTTATTTCTTTGTCCATTTACATCCAAAAAATCATTTCTTCTTTAGACACAAAAGCAAATATACTTACATGATAGACACCTTAGATGAATTGCATGCTTTCACTGTAATACACAGAGTCATCATTCTCAAGATTAGTAGTTGTCACCTTTTCTTCTTTTATTTAAACATAAATAGTAATACCACCAACTTCCATAAGAAATGGGGGCTCCGCAAACTGTGACTTTCATGGGAGTCATGGAGATGGTGTGAGTGGTGCTCTCAGAATCTCAAACTGCAGTTTGAAAGGTCATTCCAGATGATTTGGATTCTCTTTTCTTATTACTCCCTTGTCCCTGGTTGACTGAGTGCCTTTGATAGAGTATGTAACAAAATTAAGGACTCATATTGTGAATAAGACAGTTTGATCTTTATTCTATTTCTGCAACAATAGTGGGGCATAATTAGTAGGAAAGTTAAGGCTATACTTTAATTGGAATGACATGCATTTCTGACTTATCATAATGATACTTCTAATGGCAAGAAGTTATTTTTTTTTTACCTATCACTTTTTTCTTTTGTTATATTCAATGAACATGTACTAAATAATTGAATAGCTACATATAAATTTAACAAACTTTTACTGTCTTCTAAAAGGCTTTCTAATAGGACAATCATTACCTGGGAGAACATTCCAAGATCCAGGATCTGACCTGGAAACTTGTTGTCTACGAAATTTGCTATTGATTCCACATAACAAATGGTCCTATAAGTGTTGGTAATTTTCTCAGAAAGTTTTACTTTTTTATAAGTGACTCACAGACACGACCATCAGTAATAACAATTTTGAAAGTTCATGTGATAAATACCTTCTATTCCATATAGAATGAAGATAGTTGCTTGGTAACTGTTATGGGTTGAGTCCTGTCCCCCAAAAAGATATGCTGAAGTCTTGACTCCCGGTGTCTGTGAATGCCACCTTATTGGGAAATAGGGTCTTTGTAGCTATAATTAATTTAACATGAGGTCATGGAGTAGGGTGGACCCTTAGTCCAATATGACTGTTTTCTGAATAAGAAGAGGTGAGAGACCAGCACAGAGAGAACATGATGTGGCTACTAAGGCAAATGTTGGAACGTTGTAGCTTCAAACCGAGGAACAGAAA
Organism: Galeopterus variegatus; assembly: GCF_000696425.1. Lineage (NCBI taxonomy): Eukaryota > Metazoa > Chordata > Mammalia > Dermoptera > Cynocephalidae > Galeopterus > Galeopterus variegatus. The sequence continues at coordinate 205,525 of NW_007727810.1, read as the reverse complement.
GGAGTGACTGACACAACCAGAGCTAGTGAGAGGTAAATAAAAATTCTATCCAGAGTCCCAAAGAGACCATGTCCTGCTAACACCTTGATTTCAGTCTTATAGTCTCCAGAACTGTAAGAGAATAAATTTCTGTTGTTTTCAGCTATCCTGTTTATGCTACTTTGTTACAGCAGGCTTTAGAAACTAATATAATAACAAAGCTGATGTCCGGCCAGTATCCACTGATGTGACCATAGTCATAATTTATAGCTGATTTAATTCACACTGAGTGTAGCCCTCATGGGTTGATGCCCAAGCTATAGTGGTTACTAATTATTTTGAAGGGCCCCCAATTTGTGAGCATGGGGTCAGAATAAGAAAACGACATGGCTGAAAATTTTAATGATGCATAATGTGGAATTCACAGCTAAGGACCATTCTTGTTCACACATTGAAGGGCAATGATTAATTTTGCTAAGACTTCATTTTTAATTTTTTTTTAAACTTATGTCTTTCATCTATTGATTAATAAATTATTTCTCTAGTAAATACATCTAACTGGATTTCTATATTATCATATAAGCCTTTTCTCCACTTACTAAAGATCCTATAGTGAAATCTCAAGAGTCCAGTTTAATTTCCCTCATTACCATTGTGTGCATTTTTTCCTCAATGAATAAAATGAAGAAATATGTTAAGTGTGAAATGTAAATAAAGGTGAACATGTAGACTTTTCCTATAAGAAACTTAGATTCTTCACCAGCAGGCTTGGTGTTGGTTCTGGCTTCTGTAGGGCCAGACTAGGGTGGAAAGATTTAGTTGGCTAAGTGGCTTTGTTTGGAAGTTGAGAAAGTCCATAGAGAGGGCTTAAAAGGCCACCAGGTGCCACTCAGAGATATCTATTCTGAACATAGGACAAGTCATCATTTAGAATTTTCTTCAGACAACTATCAAGGCCTAGGGTAACCTAAGGTTTTATTAATATTGACTGTCCAAATTCCATTAAGTTACAAATTCTATCACAATTTATTTAATTCTATTGCATTAAGTTATAACATTCTATTTACAGAATGTTAGAGATTGGGCATGACATGTAGTTCCTGCCCTGTGAGAATATTAGAATGAAAGGGTGAAGTGTTGACAGGGCTTTGGAAGTGAAGGATGCATAAATTACATGTATCCCAACTTGAAGGTTGCCAGAAAGCCTCCCGGTGAACATAATATCTGAATTAAGCCATAGAGGACAAGTGAAAGTAAGGCAGTCAAAAAAGGTAGGGAAAGTATTTTAGGTGTATGTACAGGAGAGTAATAACTGACAAGGTCAGTTTGCAGGAGGGTTTCCATGGCAATCTGTGGAACATCACTTTATCCTGGGTGTCTGGAAGCCATTAATGCATTTAAGCAGAGCACCATCATGTGATCACTTCCTTTCCAAATAAAACATTTAACTGGTGGTGTTGAAAACAGATCTAAAGACCAAAAGCCAATAGGCATTATGAACAGTTAAGAAGCTTTTGTGGTGACTCAGGAAAGACACTATAAGCTTCTGAATTAGAAAAGTGGTAAGTGAGAAGGAAAGTTCAATTTTTGAAAAGTGAAAGTTTTGCCTTCTGAAAAACAAAGGACTCACATATGTGTGAAGTATATGCATATGTCATGTATTCATGTACATGTACACATAAATTTTGTTTCCTCAATATATAAAGGTACACATTCATTCCAATAATTTTTTATTGTTACAAAAATGGCAAGCAACCCAAATGTTCATTAATAAGTTAAACTACTATGTGGCTTTTAAAAAGAATGAGTTAAGGATAGAGAGATAGAAAGATAGATATTTCACAAAATATTTTTACTTTTAATATGTATAGAATAAACATTTTCAAGCTTTATGAATATTACCGGAGTCTTATAAGACATTGATACTTTTTATATATTTATGAATGTGTAGAAAATAAGAATATACTATAAACTTAATATTTATTCTTGATAGAAAATATTTTAGATATATTTCCCATTTTAGGTGATGGATTTTTACTTTGTGTTTTTCCAAGTAGCTTGTTTTGATGTAGCCTATGTAACACAGATAAATATTTAAAGAACTAAGTTTTGTAGGACTTGTAATTAATTGGCTTAGGGAATGATGAAAAAGGATGAGGCAAGATTGATTCTCTCTTTCTTTCTCTTTTTTAATCCAAGTTACTAAGATGGCTTTTAGTGCAACCATGTGAATAAGGAATTATAAAGGGAGAATACTCTTGTTTGATTTTTGGAGAGAGGAGGGATAGTGATTTTCTTTAATCCACATTTAGTATTTTATGTATCTCTATTATATGTAGAGCAAGATTTCTGATGATTGAATGCATTTGGAACTATAGATACAGATTAGGGATCAATAGCCTAGAACATGGGAGTTAAAGATTGTACTTTAAAATAATTTATAGCATAAATAGCTGTGGGGACTCAGGAGTAGATAAGTTCGCTGAAGAAAAAGATATGTTGGCAAGAGAAACTAGACCCTAGAAAAGGTTTTCAGGTATAAGTAATAGAACTTAGAGCCAAAGAAAGCATAGAGAACATCTCAATCCACAACACCGTTGCTTCTCACAAAAGAAATCTCAAATCTAGAGGGAATATTTCACCCAAATTCACCAGATTATAGGCAGAACCAAGATCGGCAATGTTCAATTCTGCTGATTTTCGGTTTTTGTTTCTTTCTCTATGCTTCCAGAAGAGCTTGACTTCCAATTTTTTATTTTAATTTATCAATATAAAATATAGTTGATTTTCATGTCCCTTTACCAATTCCTCCTTTTCCTCCCTTCCTCGCCCTCCTTCCCCCATCAACATCATATCTGTTCACTTGTCAACAAAATCAAGGAATTGTTCTGATTGCTGTGTCTTCTTTCCCCACCCCACTGTTCATTTGTTTATTTACTTATTTATTTTTATTAGCTCTCACAAATAAGTGAGAACATGCGGTATTTCTCTTTCTGTGGCTGGCTTATTTCACTTAATATAATTTTCTCTAAGTCCATCCATGTTGCTGTGAATGGTAGTATTTCATTTTTTTTAAATAACAGAGTCATATTCTATTGTGTATATATACCACATTTTGCTTATCCATTCATCCAATGATGGGCATTTAAAGCTGGATTCCACTCTTGCCTATTGTAAACAGCTCTGCAATAAACATGGAATTACAGGTATCCCTTTGACATGATGATTTCCATTCCTCTGGGTATATTCCAAGCAGTGGTATAGCTGGGTCATATGGTAGATCTATCTGTAGCTATTTGAGGAAACACCATACCATTTTCCATAAAGGCTGCACCATTTTGCAGTCCCACCAGCAGTGTAGGAGGGTTCCTTTTTCTCCACATCCTTGCCAGCACTTGTCATTCTCAATTCTTTGGATATTAGCCATCCTATCTGGAGTGAGATGGTATCTCAATGTGGTTGTGATTTGCATTTCCCAAATGCTGAGGATGTTGTGCATTTTTTCATGTGTCTGTTGGCCATTTATATATCTTCCTTTGAGAAATGGCTATTCATCAGCTCCTTTGCCCTTTTTAAAATTGGGTTACTTGTTGTTTTGCTGTTAAACTGTTTGAGTTCCCTGGGATTATCTCAAACTGAAAAGCTTCTGCACAGCAAAAGAAACAATTAACAGACCAAAAAGACACCCAACAGAGTGGTAGAAGATATTTGCAAAATACACATTTGACTTCCAATTTTTATAGCATTTTACCTCTTCCAAAACTCTTCCATATACGGTAGATGATTGCTTTTGAACTACATAGCAACTGGTAAGTACGAAGGGCAGATTAGTCCAACTTTACAGCTAATGCAAGTTTAAACAACTTTTGCAAAATAGAGTGTTTAGTAAAGAAAAGTGCCAGAATTAGAATCCAGGTTTTCTACAGCCAGTTCTGGTGCATTTTTAGCATTATCAACCACATCTGAAAAGTAATTTTCAACATACTCTTGGGTCACATCTGTCTTCCCAGTACTTGAACATGTGGAAGACTGGAAGGTTTTTTTCTAGGTATGGGCTTGTTTAAGTGCATTCTAGCAATAATGCCTTTTCTCCTACTTGAAATATATGAATATAATATATTTTCTAGTCATAACAGAGCTAGATGCAATAAAATTTTAATTAGCTCAATAATGCATAAAAAAACTTATTTGTGGGGTCCATGATGTTTATTTTTCACAATTAAAAATTCAAATTGAAATCATGGTAAAGAATATGCTCTTATTAATGCACATTTAATTCTTTAGTCTGCCTTCTTTTTAATTTTATCCTTTTTTGAACTTGCCCTTGTGAATTTTGTAAGTATTCTACCTACACTTGAGAACTTGAAACTTAAAGTTTTGCTTATTAAGAAGTCAGTATTAGTCATTAATAGGTTAATACTGTTAACCTCTTATGTGTGCCACATATGATGCCACAGCTCCTTCACAATTTTCAAGGGGTTAGTTTCTTAAAAGTCAACTATTTGGCTCTTTACTTCTTCTTCATTAAACTTTCCAACTGCTGTGCAGTGCCACAACAGGGTCTTTGTCAGCTACTTAGAGGAGCTATTTGTCAATTGTTTTGCTTCAAGGGCTGCTTCCTTTGTTGACGTTCTTCCACAGATCCCAAAAGTAGTTCAACAAAGAGGAAACTAAAAAAAAAAAAAAAAAAAAAAAAAAAAAATAAAAAAAAAAAAAAAAAAAAAAAAAAAAAAAAAAAAAAAAAAAAAAAAAAAAAAAAAAAA